>NW_028277690.1:204052-408104 GCF_059751315.1 Micrasema longulum | reverse complement strand
TGATGGGTTTCCTACCTGGCAAGTCTTGCGCGGATCATATCCACAACGTACGCTGTATTCTACAGGAGAACAAAAGACTAAATAGTTCCTTGGCCATGTGCTTCGTAGATTACGAAAAAACGTTTGATGGTCCGTATAGACACTGGAAAATACTAGAAGCATATGGGGTTCCTACAAAACTAGTCAAGCTTATCAAAGCCATCACTTAAACTCTCTTCAATCCGTGCCTCATGTCTGAGGATGGTGAATACGTCTGACTCCAGGCATGGCTCGTCTGTGGACAGTCTCCCTCCATCTGGAACGGTCTTGTGCTCTTCTATAGGCATTCGTCAGTGATGATTCTAAAAACTCAGTGAATCTACCCACTAATGTTAGAGACGCCCCTTCATTATTTACATTTAAGTCAAGATTGAAATGTCACTATCTAAATATTTAAATAGTTCCTTTATCCTTCTTCTTTACTTCCCATCCCCTTTCCTCTCTTCATAGTATAGTGTTATTTTTTTTTATATATATATATTTATTTTTGTTAATCTTTGCTTTTAATTTTTGTATAAAATTGTAAGATTCAATATGTCCATGTATTGATAATTTTCTCAAACTGAACGGTTTGGGTAGGTAGGAAGAAATCGCCGTAAGGCAATATGCCCGCCCTTATATGTATATTTATTGTATATGTATATAAAGTGTCAAATAAATAAAATAAATAGACTGTGCCGCTCCATCTTGTCGGTTGACGTCCACGCGACCTTGTCCCTTCGACACATCCCAGGAGAATAGTTTTCTCCAAACGATCAGAGTCTCCCCTGGAAATATGCCCAAAGAACTGCAGGATTCTTTTCTCGCAAGATGAGCTTCAATGAATTTCTTTAAATACATCAATTGCTGTAAGCATTTGCAACCATATTTATGATTTAAGATTTATGTTGATTAACAAAATTCTACTGTGTAATTCTAAATCGGGACATTATAGGTATCATCGGGACGTCGGGACAGAGGGCTCAATAACGGTGACAGCATGTGACAACAAAATAAATTATTTAAATTCAATTACAAATTTAAAAGAATCACTATGTAAAGCGCCCTTGAGGTATTTTATTACGAAAATGGCGCTATATAAGTTATCCATAATAATAATGACAGTCCCGATATATCGGGACGGATGGCAACCCTATTCTAGAGCCACGATCCGGGGAGTTTTCTTAGGAAACACGTTTGGGAATATTTATTCAATAAACATATATTTCAGGGAATACGTTTGTTTGAAGAAAAGTCAGAGAGCGTATCCTCTTAACTTGCCATTGTAAAACGGGCCCTGTCCTTAGCCATTTAATACTTGGATTAAATTAATTAAAGTGCATTCGTTTCCGAGCCAGAAACGACTCGTGGCAGCTTTTCAATAATCCTCTTTATTGGTCTAATAAACGGCACCGACATTGACATGCGGCTAGAGGCCAGACACACGACAATCCCGTTTTATACGGTTCAGAACATCGAGCGGATTTAATTCTTTATAGAAAATATTAGGAAATTTCTGAGGCTTGGATCTACAAGGGCCGATGCCGCAAATCGTAATATTATTACAAGAGAGTAATTATTTAGACATTTTGTGGCGTTATTATTTTTTTATTTTAAATCTTGAAATAGGGCACACATTAAACATACTCGTATCTTATAAATTTCATTTAATTTTTTTATTGACAATTCTTGAAGGAATTCCATTGTAATTACAACATGGATGGAGAATACCTTAAATAAGGGAATATGAAAGTCAATGCATTTACAGGGCTTATGACCTGTCATTGGCTGGTTTAAGTGGCCACTTAACACACTGTGTAACATTCACCGTTTTGCCTATGTTTGAACATCCATATTTCTTCAATTCTTCCATCTGTTGATTTTAGTGAAGTCAAAGAGCTGAAACCTTTATTGTTGTGAAGAGATTCTTCTGACTGAATTATTTCACATACTAGGCAACGCCTGAAAACAATTTTTCAATTTTTAAACTTCTTCTTGGACCAGTTGATATTATATACCAGCATATAATATACCCTCATACCAGCACTTTTGCTGATTTGGAATATTTCGTACAAATAAAATATGTAATATGTAGAGTTTAAAAACCTTGTATTTTGTCATAAATAAAAAATGAATAAAAAAAAAATTATTTATTTATTTATTTATTTATTTATTTATTTATTTATTAATTTATTTATTTATTTATTTATTTATTTATTTATTTATTTATTTATTTATTTATTTATTTATTTATTTATTTATTTATTTATTTATTTATTTATTAACGGACATTGTCCATGTATACAATTTATAAGGTTTAAATATTACAATAAAAGAGTAGTTTAAAACATTTAAAGAAAAAAGAAAGAAGCATTGACAAACATAAGGGACATCGAGACAAGATCTGGACTATTTATTTAGTGCTCGTTTAAATCGTTGTAAACTTAAACCAAAAAAGTCCAGATCCTGTCTTGAGTTAACAATACGACAAAGGCGGGTCATTGGAGAATTTAGGCCATAGTTTGTTCTATGCTGATCGATGAACAGTACTTCATTGTTTCTCAATCTACGAGTCGGAATATTGAATTTTACTTGTCCCAGTAATGATGGAACATCGATTATACCATTTAGTATGCCGAACATATATATGGAGTCAATATTAGTTCTACGTTTTTGTAGACTAGAAATATTTGTAGTGATATACTCATGTGTCTGTGTCAACTAATTGCACGACCCATCAAAGGACTTTTAGTCTCATGGAATTGGGACTATGTCTCAAATAATGTGCAATAAACTAATGTATGTAGTATATAAAAAAAGACAATGCTCTAGTGCCAATCCAGGGAGAAAATACGGGAATATGTTTGTAAAAAGAAAATCCAGACCGCGCTTCTTCTTAGTACTGTGCAAGAATAAATACAGGGTCACTGGTCAAGTTTGTCCAAAAGTGGATAAACCTAATTGCCACGAAGCCGTACTTGTATATAATGCAATTAGCCATACTTGGCTCAAACATTCAGTTCTGGGCCATCGTGCCGGGGTCAGCGAGTGAAAACACCCATAAATAACATAATCTTTCAATTTCAATTAAGACGGAGACGATAACCCGCGAGGTTTCGTCATCAATTTAAAATTAAAGAGAGTGTTAATGGAGAAAGACCTGTACACTAGGTGGGCAGATAGATTTTTTTTTCAATTATGATATATTACAATTATGATATATATGATCTAGAAAACAGAACGTCTAGCAGCTACAGAGCGCATGGACAATAAGAAATCTAGCCCCTATTTACATTTTTATTTTCAAATTTTTTATTTGACAATGACGTTTAGAGTTTAAGTGATATTTTAAAATCGAAATAAAAAGCAAATTTATAAAATTAGAAGTTAGATAGCAACAAGTCTTGCAGCTACTGAGCGCATGGACGGTTGAAATTCTAGACCCCATTTACTAAATTTAGATATTTGATAGTTGATAACATTTACATAATATTTTTTTTATTTTTTTATTATTTATTTCTTAAGTTAGCTTATATTAAAACTAATATAAACTATTATGTACATTTACATAATCTATAGCTCGATTGTGGAATAATCTACCCGCTAATGTTAGAGACGCCCCTTCTTAATTTACATTTAAGTCAAGATTGAAATATCACTATCTAAATATTTAAATTGTTCCTTTATCCTTCTTCTTTGTTTCCCATACCCTCTCCTCTCTTCATGGTATAGTGTTAAATATATATATATATATATATATTTATATATATATATGTATTTGTTAAACTTTATTTTTAATTTTCTCAAACTGAACGGTTTGGGTAGGTAGGAAGAAATTGCCTTAAGGCAATATACCCGCCCTTATATGTAAATATATTGTATATGTGTATAAAGTGTCAAATAAATAAATATAATCTGCTGCGCAATCACATATTTGAATTCAACGGTGTAAATATAGAAAATAACAAAACTGCTATTTTTATTTATTTATTTATTATTAACCATGCTATTCTTTGCATTTGGCCGGCGGTTGGTAAGCCAAATGTCAAAAAAAGCAGTCGCTAAAGTATCGTTTGGTCCCCCTGTTCGTATCATGCTTAGTGAGGGAAAGGTTAAAACATAAAACGTATTTTGAACATAAATATTTGGTTGCACCAAATAAATTGTGAAAATATTTTTTTACAAGTCATATTTTTAGTGAACGAAGTATAACTCCGAAGCTTTTTTGAATACACCCACCCTTTTTTAAAAATATTTATATTTATTTTTGTTAATCTTAGCATTTAATTTTTGTATACAATTGTAAGATTCAATATGTCCATGTATTGATAACTTTCTCAAACTGAACGGTTAGGGTAGGTAGGAAGAAATTGCCTTAAGGCAATATTCCCGCCCTTATATGTATATTTATTGTATATGTATATAAAGTGTCAAATAAATAAAATAAGCCGTCAAAATAAATACATAAGATTTAGCATAAATCCATTAATTAACCCAGTGCACGAATAATAAAAGAGGCAATTGAAATACACAGACACCCAAATAACATAAACAAAGACGACGGGCTGAAATAAACTCAACATGGTTCCCGGCACTACATACTACAAACATGACACGGAATGTGCCTACTGCCGACTGCGACACGGTACAAATCACTAGTACATTAACACATGTTTTTTTCTACAAAAACACACAGTTTACTTATGTCGTTTCGCGTCTAGATTACTGTAATGAAATATACGCAAATCTACCAAAATATCAAACTAATAAACTTCAATCTGTTTTCAATGCAGCAGCAAGGCTTATTACGGGAGTGAAAAAATATTCTCACATCTTCGAGATTTACACTGGCTAAAAAACCCAGAGATTATAAAATACAAGCTGTGCTGGACAGTATTCAAATCCCTTCAGGAAATGGCTCCAAAATACCTATCGGACCTTTGTATTAGGGAAAATACATGTCAAAGCAAATCTACTCTTAGGTCAGCATTTGATTCAGGAAGAGGAAAACTTGTCGAAATCCGGCGCTCCCCAAACACTAGATTTGGAGATCGTGCTTTTGCCGCCGTCGGCCCCTCTGCCTGGAACTAATTGCCTTCTAACTTACGAATCATCGACAGTCCCAGTCAGTTCAGATCCCAACTAAAATTCCACTTCTTAGGACTATCACACCCTCAATTTTAAATCTGGAAACATAATAAACACACCTCTCTTTAAGCATTTTTGTCCTTATCCCGCCCAATTTATATTAACTTAATGTTCTTAAAATTAATATTTAAAAAATCTTTGATTATTGAGTACAAACATTTTTATATGTATAAATTGTATGTATTTATTTGATATGTAATATATTTTCTTTACTAACTTTGTATACTATGTGGAAATCTGTTATTAGTATTGAGTTTATACACTATATCTGTTTGTTTACTAAAAATATGTATGTAGAACTGTTAATTTCCCTAATAAAATAAAATAAATAAATAAATAATATATCACTTAAGTTTAGTTAGAATATGAGTTAAGGTATACAATAGTAATGCGCCCTTGGGGTGATTTATACAAAAATGGCGCTATATAAATCAGCCAAATATTATTATTTACCCTAAAGATGGCTCCTGCAATTGTTGCTGAAGCGTCGGAACGAATCCAACTTACACGAAATCATCCAAAAAAGATACATATTGAATATATGTAGGTATAATTTTTGGAATTCTTGTATTATATAAAAGGCATTAAGCCGTGTATGATAAAGATTAAAATAATAAAATTGTGTTTTGTCATTAATGCGCCGGCGCTCTGACAGCAAGAAACCGGTTGTATTTGATTATTATGATACGAAAGTTCAATGTACTACGCCGATACCAATAATAAGTTGAGCTTAGCTGCATTGAGATCGAAAGTAGTAGATTGTAATATATTATATTTATTTAACAATGTTTAGAGTTTGTCCAAATTTTTGTAGACAAGGACTGGATTCAACCCCGAGGGAGCTGTTAATATCAACATATTACAACAGAGATGAAGAACATTAAAGAGAAGGTAATGTAGAAGTCAAGGCATCCACAGGGCTTATGACCTGTCAATGGCTGGTTTAAGTGGCCACTTTACAAACTGTGTAACATTCACCACTCTGCCCATATTTTAACATATATATTCCTTCAATTCTTTCATCTGTTGATGTTTGTGAAGTTAAAGAGCTGAAACCTTTATTTATGCTTGGTAGAACCAAAAGTATGTAATAAATATGGAAATAGAACTCTCAAATATTTAGTACCTAGAATTTTTAATTTATTACCAAAAGAACTTAAATTTAACTCACATTGTAACAAGAGCAAAATAAGATAGTGGCTACTCGATCAAGAGTTTATATATGAATAGTAGCTTAGGTGTAAATATTTTATTTTTTCATATATTTTCTTGTATTGTATTTAAAAAATAAATTTATATATTATTATTTGTATAAACATGTTTATTCTGATCTTTCCGGCTGTTAATTTTTATATGTTATTCATTGTTTTTATAAATGTAAATAATATTATTAAGTCAGTATAAATATAATCTTCACCAACAAGCTACAAAAAGTGGCTTGGTGGGATTTTAGTTTTAGTAAAAATATAACAAGTGAATTTTTTTTTAAATTGTAAAAATGTATAATTATGATATTAAATAAATAAATAAAAAATAAAAAAAATTAATAAAATGCGGGTTAGATTCGTATAATTGAATTACTTCACCTACATACTAGGCAACGCCTGAAAATGATATTTTTTCAATTTCTATACTTCTTCATGGACCAGGTGGATTTATCAACAATATTCATCTTTGTTGTAATATGTTTTATTATTTTTTTTTTTTTAATTTAATATTACAGTCCAGAATCCAGTCTAGAATCAAGTCCTTGAAGATTGTTTATTAATCCAACAGGTCCAAAAAGAAGTATGAAAATTGAAAAATGTTTTCGGGCGTTGCCTAGTATTTTCAATATTTTCCACTGATTTTCTCAAATCGAAGGGTTTGGGAAAGTAGGTAGAAATTGCCCTTAGGAAATATTCCCGCCCTTATGCATACACCCCCGGCAACATAAATAGCCGAATGACTAATTAAATACAAAAATTCCCGTTAGGTGTTCAAAATAATTGAACCTAGGTTTGAGTCATAAGTTATTTATTTATTTATTCACCTTTTTGTTCATAATTTTATTTGTACATTGACAAATAGCAATTTCTTCCAATCAACTAATAAAATCACAACAACAACTGCCAAACACGTCGCGTTTTTCTACAAACGTATTTTTCTTAAATTTATTTTTTACATTTATGTATGAAAACATTTCTCCACAATTTCCATATTAATTTTTAAAATACAATTAATTATTCTAAATCCATTTAATATATTTTTATCGGTATTCGTAGTTATTTACCTATTTATTTTATTTTTATTTATTTATTTCACTTTTTGTACATAACGTTATTTACATTGGCAGGCTTTTTCCCAAATGGCAATTTCTTCCAACCAACCAATAAAATAATTGTTTTATTTTTATAATTCAAGTTACAGAACATATTCAATAGAAAATAAATATTAAAAAGCGAAAGATATACAAAAATAGAAATAAACGTATTTGTTTATTAATTAGCTTAAATCAAAACTATTACTCAATGGAAAAAGGAAAAAAGAAGAAAAAGGAAAGGAGGAGAGATTAAGGAAGAGAAAGGAAATATTTCTTCAGACGTGATTTAAACACAGATACTGTAGTAACATCTTTGATGGTGGGTGGGATATGATTCCACAGTCGAGCCGCATGGAAACTATATGAGTTAGAGAAGAAAGAGGAATTGTGTATGGGTATTAAGAGAGTGCCTTGAGAATTAGAACGAAGAGGTAAACCATGAACTGATACGCATCGAAATTTTTCACGCAGGTATATAGGAGCGTTAGGACTATGAAGTACATTAAACAGAAGTGAGAGGGAGTGAAAGTCTCTCCGCTGTCACTTATCACTTCTACTTACGAACCTGAAAAGCCCGAAATTTCTTTAGTTTTAGACCTGATTTGGCAGTGATTTGTCGTTTTCTTGAAGTGTCCTTATATATAGTTGGATAATTTATATAGCGCAATTTTTGTGAAAATCACCTCAAGGGCGCTGTACAATTAATAAATATTCCAGTACGTCTTGCAGCTACAGAGCGCATGGACGGTTGGGATTCTAGTTCCTCGTTTTCAATTAAGATTAATAAAAAATTATAACACTGTGTCAGACTTCCCCCTTCCCCCTCCTCGTTTCTCCCCTACAGAAGGAAGCGACCATTTGCTTTTTTTGATATTTTATTTTTTTAAATTTTATTCGTTCTAAAAAAATAATTTAATTTGCCAATATGTCTTCTTGCTCATACTTATCATCGTGGTTTCGGATGTGACAGGGTTTGATGAACACTTTGTATAAAGTTTTTAAATAAATATATATTTCAAAATTCAATGATTGATCTCACATATGATTGGATTTTCCAGAGAATGAAATCTCATAACTGTTCATAAGTCCACGAAAAAGTTTTAAAAAACAATTTGAGGTGGCGCTAATCGTCCATTTATATTTTGAGGCTTTAAAGCCTATAAGCACTCCTTTCATAATTTGAATACATAAATACGTGCTTTAAATTTAAATTATTTATAAAACACATAAACAATTGTCCGTAATTCGTCACTTTTAAACGTTCTCGACAGATAAGGCGGTCTTGTGTCATTTCAATTAGCCATTTTGGTCAATGATCCCTTGAACCGAGTTTAAAATTCAGAAGTTCAACGGCGAACTGGTGATAAAGCCAATTGATATAACACAGCTAAATCCACGTTGGATTTAACTGAAAATTCAACAGCTTGTCACGAGGCATAAAACTGATAGCAAGTTTAACAGTACACGAGTGTAACATGTACTGAATGTCTTATCTTTTAACGGGCTGTTAAATGTAACTGGGATTTTAATGGCAGGAAAAAGAACGATTCTAATGGCAGCCACACATCGGAATGGCTATACGTGATTGGGCAGTTTTTGCCGTCAAATTCTGTCGACCGATTGGTCGCCTCTTTTTAAAATTGGAAAGAATCGATTTTATTTAAACTTTTAAACTATTTGGAACGAATCTTTAAATTGAAATCGTGTTCGATATTTTTATTTTGTTAAAGTGACTGTCTTTTAAAATTGCATCAATGTGTAAACACCAGATTTTTTTATATTTTTTCATTTACATAAATGTCTTCCTCTTGGTGTAATGGTAAACTCGTTTGCCTGCCATGCAAGAAGTCTCGGGTTCGATACCCAACATGGTCGAAAGGCAAAGTTATTATACCTCTACGCAAACAGCGCACTAAATTCAGGCTGCAGCCCTAAATGCAGGCCCTACGGCATGGAATGCTCTCCCAGCAGAGGTGCGAAACTGTGAGAGTGAAGTGATGTTTCGGAAGAAACTTAAAACCCATTTTTTCTCTAAATCATTTCAATAAGTCCTTAGCATGTGGTGACAAAGTACATTGTTTTTCTTAAATTAAAAAAGTTAAAATTAATTTTATATCATTATATAATAACTTGTAAAGCGCCCTGGAGGTATTATATTACGAAAATGGCGCTATATAAGTTATTCATAATAATAATAGTTGACGTAAAAAATATTTAAAAATGTGTTTTTGATAGTCCCTGGACTGGCACCTGAAGCGTAAGACCGATTATCTTACTTTACTACTACTACTACTACTACCATAAAGCCATTTTCCTTTTTATAATATGTATATTTATATATAAGTCGGCCTCATGGTGTAATAGTCAGCGCGTTTCCTACCATTCAAGAGGTCTCGGGGTCGATTTCCGACATGATTGATATAAAATATTTATTTAAAAGAGTGTTTTCACACCAGAATATTTCATAGTCCCTAAACTGGGACCTGGAAGACTGATCATCTTACCTTCATGTCACAAAAAAAATATGATTAAGATACACTGCGATTGGTGTACCAATTCAGTGCCCTATGCACCACTAGGTGCGGAAATGATGATGATATATATTTATTTTTTTCAGAGTTTGCCAATCATCTCATAAATTCAAATCACGATTTTAACAAGAACACAGGAGTTAAAATTATACATTCAAATAATACAAAAGGACTTAAATCAAACAACATGGAAGTTATTTACATTGAAAAAGCTTTAAAACAGAATATTTCCTTAATAAATGAACAAATGTTGAAAGAGTTGATTTCATTAGGGATCTTGGCGTAATTTTTGATGATAAACTTACATTTATCAAACATATTGACAAGATTTCAAATGAGGCGCTAAGTATGTTGGGATTTATTTGTAGGGTTACTGATAAATTTGAAAGTATCGCACCAATCAAGTCACTTTACTGCTCCCTGGTTAGAAGTCGTTTAGAATATATTTCTCCAGTCTGGTCGCTGGTCGCCCCATTATCGGGTACATTCTGATTCACTCGAGCGCGTCCAGAAGAAATTTCTAAAATATATTAATTTTAAACTTCATATTCCATCTGCTTTATTTGATTATAATCAATTGTTGTCTTTAGCAAATCTTTTAAGACTTTCGACTAGATAGAAGAATCCTAACTGACCTAATATTACTTTTTAAGGTGATCAATTCATTAATTGACTGTCAAGATTTGCTGGAGTTGGTGTGTTTCCGTGTACCTGGTCGACATACCCGCCACAGATCTCCTTTTTGTTCTGCAAGTTCTAGAACCAACTATCACATGCACTCGCCTATCCCTAGGCTCCATAGATATGGCAATCAGTATGAGGACAAGGCTGATATATTTGGTTCTGGACTTGATAGTTATAAAACGAGTCTGATTTCTTTTTTTCTCTCGCAATATTATTCTTAAACTTTTCTTTATATTTAAAAATGTTTTTCCTTTTTTTGTTTTTTCATATTTATGTATTTATTTCGTTAATATTTTTGGTTGCTTATGTGTATTTACCTACTTGTTACTATTGTTACAGTTATGCAATTTTATAATTTTTTGCTATGTTTTTATATATGTATTTTTTTTCTTCATATTTATGTTCAATATATGTTAAAGGCAATTTATGCCGTTTATGTAAAATAAATAAATAAATGTCTTTTCAATATAGCCCACTTTTTTATTTAAAAATTAACCAATCGTGTAACGTTCAACCACATAGCCCCTCCCCTTCATAGTCCCCCCCCCCCCACACATTCTGCGACATATCGCCAAATATTACTAACCTAATTTTAGTGTCTGTTCGGACATGGTGGTGTTTGTATCCCCTTTAACTCTGCACGTAATTGATGTATTTTTTCCTTAATATTAGGGTGACGGTAAAGGTAAAGGTGTATTTTAGTATTTGGATGTTGGTGTAGTGAATGCCCCGAAACCGGTTAACTACTAATGTACCTTCAAAAATATTAATACCATCAAAACTCTTTATTGTTTACTAGTTCGACCCCATCTAGAATACGCTTCTCCTATTTGGTCTCCATTCTACAGGACTCATATTGACCATATCAAGTCTGTCCAACACCGTTTTCTAAGAAAAGTGGCATGGTTGCTCGGATTACAAAGGGGTAATTATTCATATTTTGAAATAGAGCAATCTCTTAATCTGTCTTCATTGGAGAGACGTAGAACTGAGATGGACCTTATATGCATTTTCAAAATACTTAATGCTTTAAGTGATGTCCCATCTCTGTTGCAATCGATTTCTTTTCATGTTCCCAACCGTGTCCCCAGAAGTCAAAATCTTCTAAGAGCAACTTTGGTTTTTATGCCCCAATGTCCAGGATGAAGTTGGATTGGCATGGTTTAGCTCAATGTCTTGGGTCTTTCGTTTTTATGAATATATTGTGTACAATTATTTTTTTGCCCTCGTTTGTCTTTGCTAAATAGTTTTACGTTATTTTTGTTCAGTTTCTTGCACTTATGTTTCTTCATGTAACTGTTGTAATTAGCTTAGGCTGCTACTACTACTACTACTACCATCACGCCATTTCCCCGTAGGGGTAGGCAGAGAGAATGGACCGCCACACACGTCTATCCTGGCATACAATCCTAGCCTCTTCCACATTCATACATCTTGTCATACATGCCCTTCGGTTCTTTTTGCTCTTGACATGACCAGACTTAAGATTTTGGTTTATCTGATCATGCCACGTCTTCCTTGGTCGTCCTCGTCTAACGTTGGCGTTCATTTTCACCATATATACTTGTTTTACCATTCTTTCGTCGTCCATTCGTTCTACGTGACCAAACCATCTCAGAGACCCTTTCTTAATCTTACCAATTGTACTTGTCTCAGATGTACACTCTCGCCTGATTTCATCATTCGTAACCCTGTCATACATTGATTTCCCACACATCACAAGAGATCGCATTTCAACCGCGTTCACTCGGCTTTCATCCTTCCTCTGCCAGTTCCTTAGGCCGTATATATATTTTAGCTTAGGCTAACTAACTAACTAACTAACCATCACGCCATTTCCCCAGAGGGGTAGGCAGAGAGGATAGAACGCCACACCACTCTGTCCTGGCACACTTCCTTTGCTTCCTTCACATTCATACATCTTCTCATGCACGCACGTCGATTATTCCGACTTTTCACATGACCACTTTCAAGAATTTGTTGTACTTGATCATGCCATGTCTTTCTCGGCCTTCCTCGACTTCTACAACCAGACACATTCGCATCATAAATCTTTTTAGCCGTTCTTTCATCATTCATTCGCTCCACATGACCGAACCATCGCAAAAGACCTTTCTTAATTTTGTCGATAATGCTTAACTCAGCCTTGCATTCTGCTCTAATTTCATTAGGGCACCTATCATACATTGTTTTTCCGCACATTCGCCTGAGGGATCGCATTTCAACAGCATTCAGTCTACTTTCGTCCCTTTTTTTCCAACTCCATGCTTCGCTTCCATACATTAGGGTTGGTACCAGAACTCCATTATGAACTGCTAATTTAGCCTCTTGCGATAGACACTTATTTGCTACGACAGACTTTAAGGCACCATTAACTCTGTTACCGGCACTAACCCTCCTTTCAATATCCTTGTCCATATTTCCATCTCTAGTAAACATACTACCCAGATATACTATTAGGCCGTATATATAATAAATAAATAAATAATATATGCTAACATATTTTAGAAAATAATCGGTTATACGCTACAACCAATAAATATTCAGCAGCCAGTTACCGAAATAATACATTCATCTTGTTATTTTCATAATCGATTATAATAATACCAAAAAAAGAGTTAATTTTAGTTTTCATTCGCGGTTAGATCAATTGAAGGCAATTAAGTTGTTTTTTAAGCAGATAAGTCGCCTTGATGGTTAATTATTTCATACAAATTATGTTAAGTACCTACGTACACGTAATTTGCAATGAATTATGTTTCAAATGCGCTTAAATTTTATCGAGGTCGCAATGATTACGTCAAAATATTTTTATACGAAATAAATTTTTCATTCTTAACACTATGGGGATTTTTGCGGTTTAAAAAAATCACAATTTTATTGTTTAAATTTTAGTGCATTTCCTATTTATTTATAGTTTTACATTGTTTGTATACATGTATTTGTTTGTAATAATGTTTTCTTCCCTCACTGGTGTGTGTCCCGTGCCGAGGGACACATTTTACAAAATGTGAAACATGCCTTAAATTAGTTATTTTACAAAGTTAACAATAATATACAAAAAAACGTAACTAACCCAATTAACCTAATTATCATTAACATAATAAACAATAAAAACTAAAATAATCATAAAAAACATAACCAATTTATATAGACCTATAGAACAAATTTCATAAACAGTACACACATTTTACATATTTGGCTTGATCCACTCATCGATCCGTGCGCAACCCACCTCCACTATCCATTTCTTAATAGCAATTTTATATTGTGAAAACTTACTAATTGTCCTTATGGATAATGGAAGTAGATTGTACACTTTAACCGAGTAGTAGGCCAATCCTCTTTGACCGTAAGTTGTAATAATATTTTTTTTTGCAGCATCAAGGTGGAGTATCTAGTAACTCTTGTATTTGTGAAAGAAGCTATGTATCTATGAAATACTTCGTGCCATGATGCTCAAAATCCCCTGACTATCAAACCAAATCATCGAAAGGGTCGAGAGTTTCAAATACCCGGGAGTATGTTACAGAAAATGGCAGCTTTTAAAAAGAAATGGGAGTGCGGTTAAGAGTAGCAGGCGCCACATTCAACAGTATGAACGCTGTCTGGAGACCGGATGTTTACTCAGTAAAAACAAATGCCGCCTGCATAACACCTATTCTCCTCTTCGGATGCGCCCAAAACAGAAAAATCATGAGTTTTAAGAATAGGTATCTCAGAAGAACCTTGGGTGTGCGATGGTTTGACTTTGTGAGGATTGAAGTAATAAAAGAAGACGCAGCAAACTCCGGTGACGACTGTCATCAAGCGGAGGCGATACAGTTGGCTTGGCCATGTGCTGCGGATGCCTCCCAAAAGCCTTAACCACGCTTGCCCATTTTACAAGACATCAGGTTCTCGATGTCCTGGAAGGCTTGCTTCCTCATTCCGTTTTGTTTGCCGTCTACTACGCTACGATTCATTCCCACCTATCCTATCTATCATGTAAATGGGGTTTTGCCAGCAAAAATCAGATCTCGGAAATACAAGTTCTTCAGAACAGAGCTCTAAGAAACATTCTTGGACTTAAACGGGATTCCCATGTCAAGGATATCTACCGACAAACAAAGATACTTCCTTTCAAGGTAATGCCACTGCATGACATAAGTAACCAATACTATTTTAAATATCATCAACTTTTCTGCTCATACAAATTTAAAATACATATTTGGCCATGATATTCAAAATTACAGTATGCGTTACTCAGGGAATCTTCATGTGTCGTAAGTTTCGCTTAACAATGTTCGGCAGTAGGTCTTAAGAAAATATTGGCCATTCCAAACAAACAAACAAACCATCACGCCGTTTCCCCGTAAGGGTAGGCAGAGAGGATAGAACGTCCCAACAATCTATCTTTGCATACAGATCTCACTTCCTCTACATTCATACATCTTCTCATGCACGCGCGCCGATTATTCCGAATATAATAAACCGCCGGATGAGCTGAAACACGAAAAATTAAATTAAAAATCCAGAAGTTTCGTAATTAAAAAATATTTCTGAAATCTTTTTGATAGTGATAATTATTAATGTAATTTATATAGATGGTGTAAAGTACTGTGTTTTATGTTTCTTATACAATAATGTTTTCTTTCTGTCGGATGTATTAATATGCATGATATTATATATTGTCAAAAATATGTTTATTTTTTATGTACGGTCCAAAATGAGTTTCTTTAATAACTCTTGGGAGTATAATATGTGCTTTTTGTATTTTATGTTTTATTTATATCTAATAAAAAAAATTAAAAAATAATAAAGTTGGCTTTCCAATGAATTAAAATTTTTTAAAAACTAGGGAGCGGACATGGAATGATGACGCTGATGGTGATCTTGCAACAAATTTAGATCTTAACGCTGCATAAATTAGGCATAACTTCTAGAGAGATTTATCGCACCGATTATAAAAATTACGTTTGACGCGCTTTTAACACTAAAGGTCAAATTAAACTCGACAAATGTGCGTAGTCGCACGTCCAAATTACGTATTTCAATAATTTGATTAATGTGTGGGTATGTTGTAGGAAATCGCGGTCAAATATTTGCCCACTGCGTGATCGTAAATATTTTGAATTATTATCTATCAAACGTGTAATTTGCCCAATATATTGATGGATCTAACTGAATTCACATTTCTTTTTTTAAATTTTTGTATTATAAATTTCATAAAAAGTACATGTAAAATTCAAAACATATCTACTTTTACACATCAAGTAAATGTTATCACTGTAACTCTTCAAAAAAAGAGACTAACTCTTGTGCTTGGAGAGTGACTTACACTGTTATAGTTGTTTATTTATAAGAGTTTTTATAATTTTAAATACGAGTACATGAAAAGAAAAAGAAAAACATAGGATATATGAAGAAAAAACATAAAACAATCATACATTCTTACTTATTAAAATTTAATGCGTTTTTACATGAGTTCAAAAAATTTCCTTAGATTAACTTTAAATTTATTTATTGATATTTTATTTTTAAAAGTTTTTAGTTCATTAGGAAGATTATTTTAATTTTTTACACCTTTGAATACAAAGCTATTTTGACCATGACTTGTATGGAATTTGGGAATTTTAATATTATATTGGTATCTGAGTGACTTATTCATTTCAAATTCTTTTATATTTTCTTTTTTACATATTTGTATAATAGAATTAATTTAAAAAGAGTGTCTACTGTATGAACCTTAAATATTTTATACAGACTTTCCGTATTAAATGTTGAGGGTTTCTTTAAAATTACTTTAATAATTAATCTTTGTACTATTTTAAGAGGGTTTAATATATTGGCATATGCACCACCCCATCCTACAATACTATATTGTAAAAAAGTTCATTACAAAGCTATTTTGACCATGGCTTGTATGGAATTTAGGAATTTTAATATTATGTTGGTAACTCAGTGACTTATTCATTTCAAATTCTTTTATTTTTCCTTTTTATATATTTGTATAATTTTATTTATTTATTCATATAAAGATACATACAACAACAAAAGAAAAATTTAGATAATAAATAAAAATACAATATTACTACTAAATACATTTTTTTACGTGAATTAAATATATATATTTACATTAACGTTTTCCATTACGTAAAAGAAATAAACAGTTCTTGTGTACATAATGGGGAGTGACGTCTTACAATAGTTCATTTTATTTTAATTATTAATATTTTTAGAATAACATTATATATAAATTACAAAAACATATATATAAACGGTGTTTTTAATCAGTCCTACATAAAGAAGAATTATACATGTAACTTTTCACTTCTTTCTTAAATATATTAAATTCCTGACTGTACTTTTTATTATCTTTGTTCATTTCATTGAAGAAAAATATTCCTCTGTAAGTATAATGATTTTGAGCTGTAGTTGTTTTAACTTGGGAATTAATATATTAGCACTTTTCCGCCGTAGGCCGATTTCGGAATGGCTTTCAGCATCCTCTGCAAATTTTCATTTTTCACCTCAATAGAGTACAAATGCTTTAATAATTCCCGCTTTAAAAAAGGAGACGTTCATCGTCAGTAGCTCAATTACAAATAACTATCGACGTGCTTAAAAACATGCTAAGCATTTAAGCGATCGCAATGAACAATAATGAATATGCTTAAGTTATCGAAATCATAAGTCAACGTTCCACTTTTATACTTATATGTAAAGATGATATTTTTGATATTTTTCTTTTTCTTAAGAGAAGTAGCAAAAATATATGAATCATTTATATATTTTTGCTACTTCTTTGTAAAATACATGTCTGTCTTTATTTTTATATATGTAAGTAAAACATGTAAAAGCCTAAAAGGCATAAAAATAAATAAAAATATATGACCCGAATTCTATTAAACAAATTTGTAATAAAATGGTTACTAGATTTAGGTAGAGAAAAATTGAAAAACTTATTTTAAAATATTCTAAAATAATAAATGGTATATTTATTGTATAACTTCATAATAACTTAACTAGAAGGAAGTCGTTTTATTGTTTATTTTTGCATAAAAATGTCTGCCTTAAAACAGGTTGTACCTAGTTGGGCAGACTAGACATAATCCAGAGAAATCTATTACCTAAGAATGTAGGTAGTAGATAAAGAAATTGTAATTTTTGTTAATAAATCATTATTATTATTTTTAAACACCAATCGAAAAAATTGTATTACCTGTGATTTTGACGCGTATATATTAAATTGATAATGTTTTCAATCAGCGAAACCATACCTGAAACAAACGAAAAATATAATTAGAAATAATAATTAGCTGATTTATACAGCGGTATTTTTGTGAAAAATGCCCTCAAGGACGCTTTACAATTTCATACGTAAACTTACATTCTTACTAAGAACCTTTTTTATTTATTTATTCATATAAAATCACACTAGTTTAAATATCAATTAACTTTTTAAGGCTTTTTAGGCTATGCCCGTGTCAAGCCACAATAAATAACAATAAAAATATTTAGTAAAATTAATTAGATCAAATTATAATGACATAGAATTACAATTTAGAAAAAAAGGTAAATGTAATAAATAATAAAATTCCAAAGAATACAATGCAAAAAAGATAATCAGAAATAATTTAAAAAATATAAATTATACGAATTAAGAATCACACATAACCAAATATACAAAATAATGGTATCATTAAAATCAACAAAATAAAAGTGAAATAAAATTTGAATTTAAATTGAAGGAAGTGAAATTTCGTTAGGATCTGGACCGAAATTACATTCCTCCACACACCCGAAACTGTTTTAAAAACCGTGAGTATTTCTACCGGTTTCACTCATACAAAGAGCAATGTTTTTTTTGTCAAAAAACGAGTTACACTTTTTTTATTTTTTATTTATTTATTTGTTGAAATCTACAGACATACATACAATAATACGGTTTTAATATTATTTATCTTTTAACGGACATTGTACATTTTTTTACGATTTATAGGGTTTGAATATTACAATAAAAGAATAGTTAAAACATTTAAAAAAAGAAAAGATGCATTGACAAACATAAGGGTCATCGAGACAAGATCTGGGCTATTTATTTAGTGTTTGTTTAAATCGCTGTAAACTTAAACCAAAAAAGTCCAGATCTTGTCTTGAGTTAACAATACGACAAAGGCGGGTCATTGGAGAATTAAGGCCATAGTTTGTTCTATGCTGATCGGTGAACAGTACTTCGTTGTTTCGCAACCTACGAGTCGGAATATGGAATTTTACTTGACCCAGTAATGATGGAACATTGATTATACCATTTAGGATATTATATATAATATATACTTAATACTAGACTAAAATAAATTTCAAATTGATCATTAACAATATACGTAACGTGTCATAAATAAAGTTATTTAATACAAGAATAAATTTTTGAAAACCATAAATGAAATGTTTCTGCATATTTACCTTTGTAAATTTGAATGAAATATTTATTCAAATGTGTGTTTTCACACCATAATATTTCATAGTCCCTGGACTGGTATCAGAAGCGTAAAACTGATATTCTTACCTGCATGTAATAAAAAATGATCAAGATACGCTGCCATTGGTGTACCAATGCAGTGCCTTATGCACCATTAGTTGCGGAAAGGAAATGATGGAGAATAAATTTTTAATTCCTTTTTTACTGATATTATTTCATTGATCCCAGCCTTTCAAAATTTTCCTTCTTTTAAAAAAAATCACTTTCCTGGATTTAAACTAAAGATATGAACTCTTTTTTTCTACGATATATTTTGTTGCCCTTTAATAATAAGGAATTTTTCAATGTTTTTTTTTAATATTTTTTATTTCCTTTTTTAATTACTATAAAAAAAATACCTTATAATCTTTTACAGAATATTTTCTTTTCTCTTTCTTATGTTACATAAAAATATTTATTATAACCGTCTATTTATTATAGGAGCAAAAATTCATAAACATTTCTTGTATACCCACGAACAAGCCATGGCCTCTGTGGGATTTTTTGTTTACTATTTTTACTTTTAATATGTATTTCATTGCTTTGTAATTATCATTTTTTTCACTCCGTTTTATCTATTATACTTATTGTAAAAATAACAAAAAATATATATTTATATATATGTATGATAAGCACGTCGAGTCTTCTCCGTCATCTCCAACTGGCGTAGGAGTTCCATGCGCCAACGAGTAAAATCCTACAAATATATGAATAGACTGCCTCGTTCTAATTTATCTAGGTGCATTGGCCATTGCGTAACGTAAATTTTAAGCCAGGAATTATAACAGAACGGCTTGTTCTAGATATTTGATTATTTTTACTGCACTTGAAAATAATGTTAGACGAATAAAGATAATGCGCCTGTACTTGAGCGTAATTCTGAAGTTCAAGAACTGCTAACGGGAGAGTAAAAATTAACAATAAAACTCATTTATTTATTAATAATTTTTAGGATCTTAGACAAATAATAATAATAATGATAGTTGGCTGATTTTTAAAGCCATTTTTGTGAAAAATCACCTCAAGGTCGCTGTCAGTTGGATACAACTTACATTCTAACTTAACTAAAGTTATGTATTATATTTTCTGATTTAAACTTGAGGGTATGACAAACAAAAGAAGTGAGATTTTAGTTGGGATCTGACTGGGACTGTCGATGATTCGTGAGTTTAAAGGCAATCGGTTCCAGGCAACGGCAAAAGCACAATCTCCGAATCTAGTGTTTGGGGAGCGCCGGATTTCGACGAGTTTTCCTCTTCCTGAATCAAATGCTGACCTAAGAGTAGTTTTTCTTTGACATGTATTTACCTAATACAGAGGTCTGATAGGTATCTTGGAGCCATTTCATGAAGGGATTTGAACACTGTCCAGCAAAGCTTATATTTAATTCTTTCTGGGCTTTTTCGCCAGTGGAAATCTCGAAGATGTTGTGAGATGTGAGAATATTTTCTTACTCCCGTAATAAGCCTCGCTGCTGCATTGAAAACAGATTGAAGTTTATCAGTTTGGTATTTCGGGAGATTTGCGTATATTTCATTACAGTAATCTAGACGCGAAACGACATAAGCATTCACAAGAGCTTTAGTGGCGTCTATAGGAACTCTGTACGGATTTGATGAGTGGGAAATCAATGCATGTCAGTGTTACGTATGACGAAATCAGGCGAGTGTAAATTTGAGTCAGGTAAAATAGAAAAGATTGAGAAAGGGTCTCTGAGATGGTTTGTTCGTGAAGAACGATTGGACGACAAAAGACTGGTATAACAGGTATACATGGCGAGAACGAGCTGTAACATGGGACGAGGACGACAAAAAAAGATGGGCAAAGGGACATGATCAGATTTACCAAAATTATAGGTCTGGTCATGCCAAAAGCAGGCAGAACCAAAGAGCATGAATGGCAAGATATGTGAACGTGGAAAAAGCTAGAAATGTATGAAATGGCGTGATGGTAGGTTCTTCATAATTCTTGTGCAAAAATCCAAATCCCAAAGGTCTGACTGTTCTTCATACAAATGTATAACCTTATTTTCTGGCTGAGTTGTGGCGCAGAGCAGTGATTATTTTAAAACTATATAGCAGTGGCGAGCCGTGATTTATTTTATAGGTAATCTACAAAAAAGTATTATTGATTTGTACATAATATATCTTTCTTCTTTCTTCTGCAGCCTTATTCTCTCCACTGCTGGATGGCGGCCTCTTCCAAACGTCTTTATTCCTTCCTATCACCCGCTTTCATCATCCACGTTTTACCGGCAATAGAGGCAATGTCGTCGACTCATCTTTTCTGTGGCCTTCCAACACTTCTTTTGTTTGCCCATGGTCTCCACTTTATTATTCCTGCCATCATTTTGTCTCGCAAATGGCCCTGCCCACTGCCATTTCAATTTCGCTGCACGATCCATGATATCCACGACTCTGCCTTATTTCTTCATTTCTTATTCTGTCTCTTAGACATACACCGAGCATCTGTCTTTCCATGGATCGTTGCGTGCATTTTAATTTCTAGCTACTTTTTTGTGTTATAGACATGGTTTCTAGTCCATATGTTGTCACCGGCAATATGCACGATTCATATACTCGTCTTTTCAAGCATATAGGGACTTGTTTATTTTCAAAAATATATTTAAGTTTGCCAAAAGCAGCCCAACTTAGCCCTATTCTTCTTGGTAACTCCGCTATCTGGTTATAATCAGTATAATATATATATCTGGCATAATAGGTAAGTAATAAAATTATCAATGACTATTTTTCTGTAGTTCTGTGAAAATCGACTCAAACATCAATTATTACTTACCACGCGATATGCATAGCTTTATTGTACACTATTTTGATACAATAATTGAACAAAAGTTTATTGAAAAATACCACAATGACATTCAGCAGATATTTCCATTAAGATTTAAATATCAACACTGAGCACTGGCCGATTCCTTTTTAAATGGATAATTCCAAAAACGGCCACTGCAAATGCAAACGCCACAAGTCCTATATCATACACAATATGCCAACGGTATCCTATCGAAGAAAAATAGTCCTTCGGAAATAATGTTCGAAATACTAGTTTCCAAATAAAGAATCTTCAAATAATATTTGTAATCTGCAAGCTTGTTTTGCTACTAAAAAAACGCGACTAGGTTAAAGACGTAAAATACAGTGTACTTATTTTGTATAGGAATCATCATCAATCCCATTCCGCACCTAATGATGCATAGGGCACTACATCGGTACACCAATCGCAGATTATCTTGATCATTTTTAACAAATTACAACAGGGATGGAGAATATCTTAAACAAGGGAATATGGAAGTCTAGGCATTTACGGGGTTAATGACCTGTCTTTGGTTGGTTTAAGTGGCCACTTTACACACTGTGTAACATTCACCATTCTGCCTATGATCGAACATCCATATTTCTTCAATTCTTCCATTTGTTGATTTTAGTGAAGTTAAAGAGCCGAAACCTTTATTGTTGTAAAGAGATTCATTTGACTGAATTATTTTACATACTATTTTACATACTCATTTTTTTTTTTATAATTTAAACTTCTTCTTGGACCAGTTGTCTACAAACTTTTGGACAAACTCAAACACTGTATTGATCATTTTTGTTATATGAATGTAATATGATCAGTCTTACGTTTCAGGTACCAGTCCAGGGACTATGAAATATTCTGGTGTGAGAACACCCTTTTAAATAAATATTTCACATCGATCATGTCGGGGAATCGAACCCGAGACCTCTTGCATGGTAAGCAAACGCGCTGACCATTGTCAAATATAATAGAAAGCTGTGCACAGTCGTTTATTTAGACGATTCGCCCCAGCTAAATAATTATATTTTATACAGAAGTAAGTGAAAGTCGTTAGAGTTTTTTTTAATGGAATAATCAAATCGAACATATCAAGAATAAAATAAATAAACAAATTAACTTTTAAAACAAAACATAATAAAATCGGCTTAAAAGAACTTAATGGCTTTTATTTCATTGCGTATTTTATTTAAACATTATTTTAATTGAATGCTGTTTCAATTAAAAGTTAACAATAAAAACGCCGTTAAATTTTGGGCGTTTTGAAGTTACAATTAACTTAATTAATTCAACAAATTACAACGGGGATGGAGACCATTTTAAAGGAGCGAATATGGGAGTGTAAGCATTTACAGGACTTATGACCTTTCATTGGCTGGTTTGAGTGGCCAATTTACACACTGTGTAACATTCACCATTCTGCTTGTATTTGTCATTGTTTATGTCTGTTGTAACATGTTAAATAAGTGTTGACAATATTTTGAGTTTGTCTAAATTTTTATAGACAAGGACTGGATTCAACTCCTTGTTCTCTCATATTACAACAGAGATGAAGAACATTTAAGAGAAGGTAATATAGAAGTCCAGGCATCTACAGGGCTTATGACCTTTCAATGGCTGGTTTAAGTTGCCACTTTACACACTGTGTAACATTCACCATTCTGCCCATATTTGAACATCTATATTCCTTCTTTCTTTCATCTATTGACGTTTGTGAAGTTAAAGAGCTGAAACCTTTATTTATGCGGGTGAGACTCATCTAATTAAACTATTTCAACTACATACTAGGCAACGCCTGAATGTTATTTTTTCAATTTCTATACTTCGTCATGGACCAGGTGGATTTATCAACAATATTTTGAGTTTGTCCAAATTTTTGTAGACAAGGACTGGATTCAAATCCCTGGGGAGCTGTTTATATTAACATATTACAACAGAGATGAAGAACATTTAAGAGAATCTCACCCGCATAAATAAAGGTTTCAGCTCTTTAACTTCACAAACATCAATAGATGAAAGAATTGAAGGAATATAGATGTTCAAATATGGGCACAACGGTGAATGTTACACAATGTGTAAAATGGCAACTTAAACCAGCCATTGACAGGTCATAAGCCCTGTAGATGCCTAGACTTCTATATTACCTTCTCTTAAATATTCTTCATCTCTGTTGTAACATGTTGAATAAGTGTTGGTTTCGGCTGGGGATCTTGCGATCTGTCGCTACAAATTACGAGTGTATTTTCACGAGACTTCTGGATCACCCAGGAACTTGGAATATAATGTTTGTCATGTTCAGATAGCGTCTGTACACATTCGCCGGGTAAATATTGATATCCTCGAGACTCGTGAGATTAGCTGGAATTCTCACCGCTTGCGTCCATACAGGGTTTACAATGAGGAACGATATTGCTACCCGAATTTTTTAAATTTTTGTACCGATACGCGGCCTCCCCCCTTTCATATCATATTCACACACATCATATGGTAAAAATGCCGTCATCAATAGACTTCACTCTCTAGGCCTGGGCAATGCGGCGAAAGTATAGCCTGTGAGCTCGCCAATACATGGCAGATGACAGTAAACATAACCATAGAAAAACACAACAGTTCAACTTATTAGGAATATAGATGTTCAAATATAGGCAGAATGTCACCATTTATATTCCTTCAATTCTTTCATCTTTTGATGTTTGTGAAGTTAAAGAGCTGAAACCTTTATTTATGCGGGTGAGATTCTCTTAAATGTTCTTCATCTCTGTTGTAATATGTTAATATAAACAGCTCCCCAGGGATTTGAATCCAGTCCTTGTCTACAAAAATTTGGACAAACTCAAAATATTGTTGTTACATCCACCTGGTCCATGAAGAAGTATAGAAATTGAAAAAATAACATTCAGGCGTTGCCTAGTATGTAGTTGAAATAATTTAATTAGATGAGTCTCACCCGCATAAATAAAGGTTTCAGCTCTTTAACTTCACAAACGTCAATAGATGAAAGAAAGAAGGAATATAGATGTTCAAATATGGGCAGAATGGTGAATGTTACACAGTGTGTAAAGTGGCCACTTAAACCAGCCATTGACAGGTCATAAGCCCTGTAGATGCCTGGACTTCTATATTACCTTCTCTTAAATGTTCTTCATCTCTGTTGCAATATGTTAATATAAACAGCTCCCCAGGAAGTTGAATCCAGTCCTTGTCTACAAAAATTTGGACAAACTCAAAATATTGTTGATTCATAATTGACATTAGCAATGAAATTAATTTCGCCAAATTTTTATAATTTGCTGACGACTTTAATCCTCACTTGATATCGGCTGAGCTTCATTAGGACGATGGCAAACCTTTGAGGGCATCCTTTTATCAGTTCCATTGCACGGCGCTGGCCAGGTTCTTTTCGATCAGTCAGTAAACCAAAAGATTAAATATTTTTTTCATAACAGTTCACTTTCAAGCAATACGCTTAATCTAGGATTTTACTGTGATAAAACATACCAACTTCTGCATCGGGTAGATTCCATAAAATACCTTGGTGTTATCATTGATAGGAATTTGCGATGGGAGGCTCAGGTCCCGTCACTAACTCTAGGTTGAGAAAGCTGTGCCATCTATTCCGCTCTCTTAGAGACATTCTGGATATTGGCACTCTCAGAAGTGTGTACTTTGCTCTGTTTCAATCCACTGCAACCTATGGAATAGTTGGCTGGGGGGGTTGCGCGGCATCCATTTTAAAGCTTCTCATAATTTCACAGAAATTTTTATTAGGAATGATATTCCGGCGCCCTCCAACACACCCGTCAGAACAGCTGTTCCAATACATGAAGGTGCTGGATATGAGACAACTGTACCTAAAAGAAGCACTTACACACTTCTGGTCGAACAATGAGGAGATGTCTCAGCAAAATGTCCGTACGAGATTTTCGCGGAGCATAAATTATGTCATACCCAAAACCCGTACGACTTTTGCTCACAGACATTTCTCATTTATCGCACAGAGTGTTCAATATTTTGGAAGAGCGAATTAAGCTCTCAAGGACAAAAACTATGTATTTTTAAGATAGTAGTTAAGTACTGGATTTTCCTTAGTGGGGGGGATTGAGTAGGAAACTCCTTGGTGATTTTCCGAAAGTTTGAGTTTACTGTTTACCATATTGATGTGCCATATATATGCATTTAAAAACAAAAAAATATGTTTCTGATCGTATATTTGTAGTGATATACTCATGTGTCTGTGTCAACTAATTGCTCGTCCCATCTCAACACAGGACTTTTAGTCCCATGGAGTTGGGACTTATATATATATAGTTGGATAATTTATGTAGCGCCATTTTTGTGAAAATCACCTCAAGGGTGCTGTACAATTAATAAATATCCCAGTACGTCTTGCAGCTACAGAGCGCATGGACGGTTGGGATTCTAGTTCCTCGTTTTCAATTGAGATCAATAAAAAATTATAACAGATAGGAGCTAGATTACAGGACGTCTTGCAGCTACAGAGCGCATAGACAGTTAGAAATTTAGCCCCCAATTACACATTTTAAAAATTGACAAATAAATTTAGTGTATTACAAAATAATAATAATATGAATAGTAAAAAGGAGTAAGATTACAACACGTCTTGCTACTAAGCTACTAAGCGCATAGACGATTGGAATTCTAGACCCCGTTTACAAAATGAAGGTATTTTAAAGTTGATATATTAAAGCTAGATAACCAATCATCGTGCAGCTACAAAGCGCATGGATGAGAGGAATTCCAGTTAAAACAATGTCAATAAATTTATAAAAAATAGAGTATAGTAGTAAATTGGTCAAGTGTTCATACCAAGAAGTAAGCAATAAAAACTAAATAAATCAAACACTGTTTCAACTCCATGGTTAACAAAGGGAGATAGATGTACTGCAACCTATGGAATAGTTGGCTGGGGGGGTTGTGCGGCATCCATTTTAAAGCTTCTCATAATTTCACAGAAATTTTTATTAAGAATAATATTCCGGCGCCCTCCAACACACCCGTCAGAACAGCTGTTCCAATACATGAAGGTGCTGGATATGAGACAACTGTACCTAAAAGAAGCACTTACACACTTCTGGTCGAACAATGAGGAGATGTCTCAGCAAAATGTCCGTACGAGGTTTTCCCGGAGCATAAATTATGTCATACCCAAAACCCGTACGACTTTTGCTCACAGACATTTCTCATTTATCGCACAGTGTTCAATATTTTGGAAGAGCGAATTAAGCTCTCAAGGACAAAAACTGTTTTCAAGAAAGTAGTTAAGGAGTGGATTTTCCTTAGTGGGAGGGACTTGAGTAGGAAACTCCTTGGTGATTTTCCGAATGTTTGAGTTTACTTTTTACCATATTGATGTGCCATATTAATACATATTTTTTTAAACAATGATTTGAGCATGTCCAAATGTTTGTAGACAGGCTGAATTTTATCCTCAGAGAGTTATTTAGATCTAAATTTGTTGCAAATAACATTTCGTAACTTGACATTTAAAAAAATATGATATAAATATATGCATTTAAAAAATAAAAAAAATTATGTTTCTGATCCTATATTTGTGGTGATATACTCGTGTGTCTGTGTCAACTAATTGCTCGTCCCATCTCAACACAGGACTTTTAGTCCCATGGAGTTGGGACTTATGTCTCAAATAATGTACAATAAACTTATGTATGTATATAAATAAATAAATATTTAGGTTTCAAAATCACGAGATAGTAACAGAAAAAGTATTCAACAAACCGCTATACGCCGCAATACTTACTATGAGTACTTCTAAGAGTTGAATGAAAAATAATGCTTTGAGAAAAGATTCGCAAAGAACTAATTTGGCATAAAAGATACACAAGTATAATAGCCATAAGACTCGGTTCGGCTTATTCTATGAATCTTTGGAATGCCAAACAACCATCCGTTTCCAAAATGCATCGGTCAAATAAAACGCCATACTTACTAAAAGATGCATTATTTTATTGTGTATTTATGTGTGTTCATATGAAACGAGGCCCTAAAAGGTTTTTACCTGGAGAGGATTCCCAGAATCAAGATGAATGCACACACAATTAAAACGCCCTAAACTCGACGCACAATAGTGGACTTAAATATTTAAAATCGGACACGAGCCCTTTGATCTTGGATAAGAAAATTTAATATTAAACAACTATGCTACCTATAAACGCAAAAATTATGCAGAAAATCATGCAAGTAATATTATTAAGATTTGAAGCATTAACTTTGTAAACAAATATTACAATATACCTATACTGCCGTCATAAGACAGAAAGACGCATCTAACATTTTTTTCGAAAATGAGTTAAATACATATTCGGAATCAGGAAAAAAATACGCATCTACTAAAAATACATCTCTCCCTAAAATAACCACAACCCAATTATTTTCACTAATAAATGAGACGGCTGTTCTGACTAATATAATTATAAAGACTGACTTAGTTTTTCTTCTATTCCGTTTTTAAAAACATCTGCAATGAATGTACATACTAGTTTTCAATTAAATTTAAGATCTGCCGGTAATTTTGAAGCTAATTGATTATTAGGTGGGCGTTACTATTTTGAAAAGCAGTAAAATGGTCAGTAACGTCTATTTTATTTAGTTAAGCAGAATCAATTGCCATATTAACACAAAAAAAGGAAGACTTTTTCTTAATTACTAAATAAAAAAGGGCGTTTCTAGCTAGAAACGTCTTTTCATTGCAGTATAACATATTTTCTTGTATTTTTATAACCAAAAGGAAGATGAAAATGAAATTTTTAGTATATAAGGTAAAATTTATAAAAAATAATATATATATTACGTTAAGGCGAACAATAATACATAAAGGCGCATAAAAATATACTTAATTTTTGTAGTATTTTTCACACGGCGAATTTTTCAATCTCCGAGTTACAAAATATTTATTTTCTGTTTTTTGTCTTATATAGAAACGTATTTCTTTCTTAGGAGGGTGAGTGCCGGGAACAGGGTGAACGGTGCACTAAAATCTACTTTGGCAAACAAATGTTTATCGCAGGAGGCAAAACTAGCAGTTCACAACGGAGTTCTAGTTCCAACTCTAATGCATGGGAGCGAAGTATGGAATTGGAAAAATAATGATGAAAGTAGGTTGAATGCAGTCGAAATGCGATCCCTCAGGCGAATGTGTGGTAAAACGATGTATGATAGGTGCACAAATTATAACGGACTCAGTATTGATGTAGACATTTTTAACTGCACGTTGCATTTGTACAGAAAATTTCTTCATGGGGTCGATTATTTGGGATAGTTGCTGAATGTGCATCTTGAGTGGTTTATGCTATGTATATGTGCCGCATGTAATGTATATGTTTGTGTATGTTTTATATGTGCGTTCATGTGTGTGCGTGGATGGCTCGGAGTGTGCATTCGGTATTTTTATTTATTTTAATTTATTACCTCCATGGAAAACGCAAATGTCAACAATTATCCTTTTTTCACTTAAAATTCTTATTTATTTTTTATTTTTTGTCACATTTAATGTTTATATCTTTTTAATTTATGAAAACTTAATTGGTCTTTTTATGTTAAAAAATTGTTGTTTTTAGTACTTATTTTGTATGACTGTATGTTTTCTAAATAAAATAAAATAAAATAAAATAAAATAAATAAATGTCGAGATCCGTGAAGTGTGTAAGGCTGAGGACATGCATTATTGACAGAATCAAGAAAGGGGTGCTGCGTTGGTTTGGACATGTAGAGCGAATGGACGGCAGAAGAACGGCTAAAGGGATCTACGATGCAAATGTTGATGGATGCAGAAAACGAAGAAGACCGAGAAAGACATGGCACGATCAATTCCATCAAATACTTGAAGATGGACATGTCAAAAGTAGGAATAATCGGCGTGCGTGCATGAGAAGATGTATGAATGTAGAGGAAGCAAGGTCTGTATGCCAAGATAGAGTGTTATGGCGTTCTATCCTCTCTGCCTACCCCTACGGGGAATCGGCGTGGTGGTTTGTCCTTCTTTCTTATGACGGCAGTATAGACGCAACTAAAGCTCTTGTGAATGCTTGTCGTTTCGTGTTTATAATACTGTAATGGAATATACGCAAATATCCCAAAATACCAAACTGATAAATTTCAATCTGTTTTCAATGCAGCAGCAAGGCTCATTACGGCATACTGATCACCGTGGTTTCGGATGTGACAGGGTTTAAAGAACACCCTGTATTTATACTATTGAATTCTGTGAAGTCACCTTTTTCTAAATATGAGTCTGATATATTTTTTGAAATGCGATCTCTTAGACGAATGTGTGGGAAATCAATGTATGACAGGGTTACGAATGATGAAATCAGGCGAGAGTGTAAATCTGAGACAAGTATAATTGATAAGATTAAGAAAGGGTCTCTGAGATGGTTTGGTCACGTAGAACGAATGGACGACGAGAGAATGGTAAAACAAGTATATATGGCAAAAATGAACGGCAACGTTAGACGAGGACGACCAAGGAAGACGTGGCATGATCAGATTAACCAAAATCTTAAGTCTGGTCATGTCAAAAGCAGACAGAACCGAAGGGCATGTATGACAAGATGTATGAATGTGGAAGAGGCTAGGATTGTATGCCAGGATAGACGTGTGTGGCGGTCCATTCTCTCTGCCTACCCCTACGGGGAAATGGCGTGATGGTAGTAGTAGTAGTAGTAGTATATATTTTTTCTCCGGTTTTATTTCGAAGATATGAACACCTTCCAGTGTTTAAATCTGTCATATTTCTTAATCAACCCACAAATTAGTTTTTTACACTATAAACTAAATGACATTTTAAAATTATAAAAAAATAAACTAATAGTCGTGCTAACCTAGCGTTGCTTCTGACAACTGAGTGCCCACCTCGCGTTGAATTCCCTTCGGCCCCATTGACGCGGTAATATGGTGTCTTATTTGACATTTGCCTGGAAAAAGGCAGCGAAACTCGACACCGTGCCCAGTAGACTTGCGACAGATGGTCAGTTTTATTTTATTTAATTACTCAAATGGGTAGATACCAGGGGCGAATCGTCTAAATAACCGATTATGCACAGCTTACCATTTATATTAATAAAAATAATAATAATACTCATGGTTTATTAACAACAAATTACAATTCCTTTATCTAGATACTACATACATACTTATCGTCTTTAAAATTTAGCTTGATTAAAATGACAGCTTCCAAACTAAAAAATATAACAGATAGGAGCTAGATTACAGGACGTCTTAATTAATTAATTAATTAATTATGGATAACTTATATAGCGCCATTTTCGTAATAAAATACCTCAAGGGCGCTTTACATGGTGATTCTATTGTTAAGTTAATTTAATTGAAGCTTTTAAATTTGCAATTCAATTAAAATAATTTATTTTGTTGTCACGTGCTACGGATTTATTTAAATGATTTAGAGAACAAGTGGGTTTTAAGTTTTTTCCGAAACATCACTTCACTTTCACAGCCTCGCACCTCTGCTGGGAGAGCATTCCATGCCATAGGGCCTGCGACCGCAAATGCGCGTTCACCAAATTTAGTGCGCTGTTTGCGTAGAGGTATAATAACTTTTCCTCTCGCCGTAGACGTAGCTGATCTAGGCGTGAGACGCCTGTCAGCTAGTTCATCTGGAATGCATAGTTCCCTTAGATATCTACAGAGCGCATAGACAGTTAGAAATTTAGCCCCAAATTGTACATTTTAAAAATTGGCAAATAAATTTAGTGTATTAATGATACTAAAAAATTAAAATAATATGAATAATAAAAAGGAGTAAGATTACAACACGTCTTGCTACTAAGCTACTAAGCGCATAGACGATTGGAGTTCTAGACCCCAATTACAAAATTTAGGTATTTTAAAGTTGATATATAAAAGCTAGATAACCAATCATCGTGCAGTTACAAAGCGCATGGACGAGTGGAATTCTAGCAAAGTTAGAATGATATCAATAAATTTACAAAAAATAGAGCATAAAAGTAAGTTCGTCAAGTGTTCATGCCAAGAAGTAAGCAATAAAAAACTAAATAAATAAAGCACTGTATCAACTCCATTGTTAACACAGGAGATAGATGTCCGAAGATAATCTTTTGTAGACAGTAGGTAGATACCGCCACCATGTGGTCCACTGGCTGCTTGAGAATTTCTGGAAACGCACGTGTGTAGACTGGGGGAGTATGCCTATTGTTCCAACGACTTAGTGTCCATTTTGGTCCGTTTTATTTCATTTTATGAGACGCAACATTCCCGTTCAAATCACTTTTTTACATGAATATTACATAAACGCAATAATATTTTAAGCAAGGTAAATAATAAAGCAACTCCCATATATAAAAAAAATAAAATATAAGAATAGTACCGATCGGCGTGTGATTTTTTAGATTAATTTATTAGATAAAATCAATGATAATTGCCCATTGCAGTTCCTCTTTGTTGTTAGCATATTTAGTAACATTTAATAAAATTTTTGACCACAAAGTTGATGTTTTAAATATTAATAACATATTACAACAATATGTCAACAAACTATAAACAATCTACAATACCTAGAATGTGCGACCAATACAACAATATATTTACCGAAGCTGATATTTTTTGTGACAATGTATGTAAATTTAGGTCAAAAATTATAGAAATTTTGAGAGAAGCAGATATTTAACTTTATTATTATTATTATATACATATTTTTTCATTTCGTTTCTTTTACATTTATTATATTGAACATAATTTAAATTATTGTATTAAGTGTAAACAATTTTTTTGGTGTGTGCATGAGTTTCTTACACTAATATACAAAGAAATTGGCAATATATGTGTACATATTATTTATTTAAATCTTAAAGTAGGGCACACATATCATACATATTGTTATGTGTGTTCTAATAATAACATTGCAAATATATTTAATTTATAAATTGTTTATCACATATGTCTTGACCATTATTTTAAATTTTGATATGTTTTTTTCTTCATAAATATTTTTTTCCATTTCGTAATACTTTTTAATTGCTTTAAATAAAATTGAATTTTGTGACTTTGCCTTTTTCCTAAATGGAAGTCTAATTTTGTTTTTTTCTCTAGTATTGTGATCGTGTTCATGCTGGTTCCGATCATTTTTTTTCCAAAATTCTGTTTTTTTTTTAGAGTTTATAATTTTATGAACAAATATCATTGTATTGTAAAATATTCTTTGTTTATATGTTAATAATTTTATTTCATTTACCATGTGTACATACTGTTTGTTTACCTAATAAAATAAATAAATAATAAATCAAATAATTCAGAAACTTAGTTAGAAATCGTACTGGGTTTTGAGCCAGTATCAGTATACTGTATACTGTAAACTCCACAAAGGCCAACATAGAATGTGTAAAGGTGAGGTTTTTAGTTTTTGTGGGGGCGAAGCGCGTGTCCCTAGTTCCTTCCACGGTTGCATGGCGCCCCGCGGCGCAGGTGGTCGGTTCCTCTATCCCTGCTATAAATTAGTCCCGTTTGTACATAATTGTTGCGTTCTACCTCTGGGATTCTCGCCTCGTTCTGGGAACGCTAAACACGAATTGGCGTTACGTCTAACGCGAGGATATAAATGTTCTGTAGCTCAATCGCAAATAACTATCGACGTGCTTAAAAACACGCTGAGCATTTGAGCGATCACAATGAACAATAATGATCATCAATGTTTGAGTATGTCCAAATGCTTGCAGACCGGCTGGATTTCCTCCCTAGGGAGTTGTTCATATTTAAATTTATTTCAACAGAGAGAAAACATTTTTGAGAAGGGAATATGGAAGTCTAGGCATTGACAGGGCTTATGACCTGTCATTAAGTTCATTTTACCTAGCAATATTAGGCCAGCTTTTTATACTAATAATAACATAGGTAAAATATTAACAAATTGTAAAGATAAGGATGATAAATTAAATCATTCGGGAATTTATAAATTAAATTGTTTAAATTGCCCAAATTTCCGTATTGGAAAAACTTCACGTAAATTTAAAGTTAGAATCAAAGAACATATAAGATGTCTGAGTAGTAATAATTTTTCAGAATTGGCAAATCATCTTATATCCGAAAACCATGAATTTAATCAAGAAACGTGTGTAGAAATTTTGCATGTCAATAAAAATGGTTTTCGTTTAGATAATTTAGAACGATTAGAAATTAGTAAAGCCATTAATCAAAAACTTCAAATAATAAATAATCTATTAAATTTAACTTCGAGTCCTCTTTTAAAACTATTCCCGTTATGATTTATTTTATCTTCTTTCTCTCTGTTTCTTTTAATTTTCTGTCTCTTTCATACAACATTTTATTATATAAATAGCAACGCGTGTAATTTTAAGTTAGTTAAATTCCTGACGATGAGGTATTTATTTATTTATATTTTTTATATTACACCTCGAAACCGGTCGAAGTGTAATATAAAAAATTAAGGTGGTTTATACAAAGTTATAAACAAATAAGTGTAAAATGTCATACCACAAAGTGAAAAATGTTTTTGATAACAATAATATAAGTCTTTATAGATTTAAAAAATCGCCAAGATAGACCGGATCTTGTCTTGAGGTAGTAATTTATTTTTTTGTCCTAGCTTTAATTTTATTTAGTCGTATTTTAATATATTAGTGCCTGTATTTATTTTAAGAAATTGTATTTACCATCGTTTGAATGGACTGCATAAGTCCGTCAAATAAATAAACTCTTATGCGTCATAAATTCATTGATACCGAGACTGCATAGGTTAGGTAACGCTGCAGACATTCTGTCCAATTCTTTACCATCTTATAAGTCCACAATATCAAGTTTATTTGTAGCTGCTCGTCAAACCATTATTGACAATTCAATTTCATAAATTAAAAAAAATACTTACTTGTTTATTTTTATTACCTTATACTTGTTTTTTTTATTTTTTACCATTATATCAAATTGCACTGTAGTATTGGCAAATACGCATTTCATAGATACATATTTTTATTTCTTCGTGATAATATGTGCTTGCTTGTTTATCAATTTAACTTAAAAATGTCTTTCTTGCTTACCGTAACACTTTATTTATTGTTTGCCTTACAGAATTTATTTCATAAGCTTATATCTTTGCATTTTTTGTTTATATGCTTACTGTTTTTTCTTGCATACCTTTGTTATTATTGTTTTTTGTTTACTTTGTAAAACTTTTTATCATATTCTTTTTAACTAATTTCACATATTTTTCTGTATATTCTGTTTATTATTTAGTATGTTAGCATGTAATTCATTTTTATTTTTTGTAAATGCCTTTTGGGCGTTAATGAACAAAATAAATAAATAAATAAATAAATTTTCATATTCCACAGACTTATTTTTTTGTTTCACGGACATTGAGTTTCGGTTTCGACTAAAAATCTTTTTTTCTCTCTACGTTTTGTTTCCTCCCTCCGACTTCCTGTCTAATTTTCACGAATTCTAGTCTTATCTCATTGCTCATTACTATTCCTAGCCATTTCTACTACCAATACTTCGCCTACTCGTCACACATCCTATTATTAGTGGGGTGGTTGAACTCTCGGTACCGACGAAGTAAATAGACGAGAGTTATGCATTTGAATATGTGGATGGATCCCTTTATGCTAGGAAAACATACATCTTCATACGGACCCGGTATATTTTGTATGCGGCAGCGCAGTGGTACAATACAACTGTTTCAACATGTCAAAACGCAAATAGATTCCAAATCTAGCCATGGAAATTAGTGATAAAATTCCATACAATATTTTTCAAATGTATCAAACGCATGATCATGACACTCGATTTACTTTTTATTTTATTTTATTTTTATTTATTAAGGAAAAACAACAGTTGTTATATAAGAATACAAAATATAAAAAATAGTACATACGTACAGTTAAAGTTTTTCACAAATATAATGAGAGAACTTGTTACACAGTAAAGAGAAAAATAATATATTATTATTTATTTTATTTTTATTTATTAATTACAGTATACATACATTTGTTAAGGACAGAGACACAGTTTAAAGCGACACAATCAGGAACGACTCATGTCTGTAAACTTGCTCCGACTCGCTAGAAAATCCGTGTTGAGTCGGGGCACTTGTAATGCATTCATAACCATACATTCACACATATATACATATATATTCGCACATACATATTTATATTATATTTTATACATACATATATACATTTACATATATTAAGTTTATACACATCATTGATACTTTATACATTATTACATTTTACATTTTTAAATACATATTAATCATTTACCAGTTAGTCCACGTTTACACAGTTAGACATGAGAAAAAAAAGAGCTCGTAAGAAGGTTAAGGGATGAGGAAATAGAGTGGAGGAGTGGAAGAGAGGGATTTTCATAATATAGTTGAACAATTCAAAATTTTAATATTATAATAATAACAAACATAATTAAAGGAACATAAACTTATTACATACTGACAAATGTTTCATTTTACAGTGTTTTAAAAGTTTTTTTTAAAGTCACAAGATTTTGTATTAAAAATATCTAAATGGGAACAAAGTAAATTAAATTTGGAGCAGCTACGATAAATAAACGAGTTTTGAACATATTTTTTTTTTGGGCAGTAAATTATAAAAAAAATGATTGAAATACGCTCCGAGAGATATGGACTATCGATAAAATTGTTTAAAATTTTGAAGAGAAAAGACAGATCAGAAATGCTTCTACGTTTAGTTAGGGAAGTTAAACTATGAAAGAAAGAAGAGTCTTCGTACGAGTCAAAATATGTAAGAGATTTACGATCCAAAAGTTTAAGGAATCTATTCTGTATTTTATCTAGTTGTGATATATAAATTGTATATCGAGGATATAATCATCTTTGTTTGATTCAAATGACAGCTGCCAAACTAATGTGACTAGTGATGGGAAAGTACTGATCACTGACCAGGTACCGATCAAATAAAATTCAAGCTCCTAAATAAAATTTAAATGAAATGTCCATCACGTGCCCTACGAAATCACCCAACCTTTCGAATGCCTAGCGTCAATACGAACTATTGTCAGAATTCGTTTTTACATAGATCGTGTTCCACTTTTAATGGCTTTTTTAACCATATAGCAGTGGCGAGCCGTGATTTATTTTATAGGTAATCTATTAAAAATGTTCATTAATTTGTACTACATATAAGTACTTACATAACATGTAAGTAATGTAATTATAAATGACTATTTTTTTTGAGGTTATGTGAAAATCAACTCAAACAACAATTATTACTAACCACGCGAAAACGTAGCTTTATTCTACACTATTTTAATAGAATACTAAACTTGTACAAAAGTTTATTAACACATACCACAATGACATTCAGCAGATATTTTCATTATGATCTGTCATTGACAGTACTGTCAAGACTTGAGCACTGGCCGATTTCTTTTAAAATGAATAATGCCTAAAACGGCCACTGTGAACGCCACCTGTCCTATGTGATACATAATATGTCAACGGTATCCCATCAATGAAAAATAGTCCTTCGGAAATAATGTTCGAAATACTAGTTTCCAAATAGAGAATCTTCCAAAAATATTTGTAATCTGCAAGTTTGTTTTAGTACTAAAAAAGCCGACTTGGGTTAAAGACGAAAAATACAGCGTACTTTTTTGTATGGAAGAATAAGCTGAGGTAATCGGCTAGTTTCATCGTTCAGTAAGAATGGGCTGGGCGCGCTTCATAGATATTTTTTTGTAGAAAGATATAAACGGTGATTTATAATAAATAACAATTACTTTATTTATTTTCCCATAAACATGGTTACTATAAATTATTATAATTAAATATCAAATTATATGGTAAGCTGTGCATAATCGCTTACTTTGACGATTCGCCCCTGCCATATAGATATCTATCATACAGGATTACAATTATTTAAAAATAGTGTATTGAAAGCTTTTGAATTAAACTCCCGTTGATCCCTTTTTCTCTTACATCACTTCACATTACATACATTCATTCATATTGTCAATTTTAATCAATTTTTTCAACTGAAATTTGTATTACTGCTAAAATTGCTTTTTTTAATTTATTTTTTTATTTATTTCTTATGTTAGCTTATATTAAAACTAATATAAACTATTATGTACATTTACATCATCTATATATATATTTACATTTCCTTACAGTAACTTATACATTTATTTTTAAATTCTTTCAGACACTTTTCATTCTTCATACATTCAGGCATCTCATCATACATTTTTAAACCCTTATACATCAAACAATTTTGCGACTCAGCTCTTTTCAATAATGGTAGTCTTATTTTATCCTTTTGTCTAGTAGCATATTCATGACAATTTTTGTTTAAGACAACTTTATCCTTAAAATATTTTGGTAATTTATCGTGAAAAAAATTATGTATAAATATCAACATATTAAATTTAAGTCTTCTTCTTACAGATAACCATTTTAGTTCATCTCTCATTTTTTTTTACATTGCTATATTTATTTTTCTTAAGAACTATTCTCATCGCTTTATTTTGTAAAATTTCTAGTTTATTTAAATTTCCTTCGTTTGCTAAAAATAATATTGTTGAGCAGTAATCTATATGTGGAAGAATGATTGTTTTGTAAATTAGTTCTGCAGTTAGCTTTAATGAAATTTTATCAACTACCCTCGGTTTAAAATCTTCTCCTTATATTGCTTTTTCAAATTTGAAATATTAATTGCTATACCTGTTATTCTTTCTTTGTTCTCTGCTGCATTGAGATGTTTGTATACTTTTAAACTATTTTTAATTAATTTTATTGTATGCGTATATAAAATCAATATATTGCTGCTCTTACTATAATGTGTCATGAATTTTAAAGATGTTTTAAAATTAACTTAAATTTATTGTCGTATTTAAAGATTCTTTAAGGATTCTTCTCATCTTTAAATTTATTTAAACAGAGAGTGAAAACGTTTTTGAGAGGGGAATATGACCTGTCATTGGCTGGTTTAAGTGGCCACTTTAAACACTGTGTAACATTCACCATTCTGCCCATGTCTGAACATCCACATTTCATCAACTCTTCCATCTGTTGACTTTTGTGAAGTAAAAGAGCTGAAACCTGTATCACGTGGGTGAGATTCATCCGGCTGAACCAAATCACCTACGAGGCAACGCCTGAAAACAATTTTCCAATTTTTATACTTCTTCTTTTACCAGGTAGTTCATTCAACAATGAGTAAGGTTTCAGCTGTTTTACTTCACAAAAGTCACCAGATGGAAGAGTTGAAATGTGGATGTTCAAACATGGGCAGAACGGTGAATGTTACACAGTGTGTAAAGTGGCCACTCAAACCAGCCAATGACAGGTCAGAAGCCCTGTAAATGTCTAGACTTCCATATTACCTTCTCAAAAACGTTTTCCCTCTCTGTTGAAATAAATTTAAATAAGAATAACTTCCTAGGGAGGAAATTCAGCCAGTCTGCAAGCCTTTGGACATACTCAAACATTGTTGGATTCTTCTCATCGTTTCTCTGAATCCCTTAAAATATGCTTGTGTATATTTATGTTTTTTCTTTTTATAAATGTTATTATTATTTTATTTTATTTTTACATCTGAGCATGTTTTTCATTCTTTATTTTTTACTTTAATTTTAATTTTTAAACAACTTTTATTTATGTTTATTTTCCTTCTCTTTTTTGTACTTTAATTAATAACCTTACATATAATTACTTTAAAATTTAGAAACATCACTGGTCCATTAGAGTTAAGTCTAACTGTGTAAAATATAAAACTATGTAACTGTACTGTATGTTTCCTAAATAAAAGAAAATAAAATAAATAAAAATCAATTTTATCAGTTTTTTCATGGAAACATGAAACTCTGTTTCCGAAAATTGATGTAAAAACGTTATTATTAATTATGTTTGCACAAGCCATTTGTTTTTTTATACTTATTTTGAAAGCAGTTTTAGTTTTATAAATAAAAAAAATGTTAGAGATGTCGGATTAACGACTTTGACGCACAAACATTTGATATTCATGCAAATAAATGTAATGTTTTTGTCTGAGTCACACAGAGATTGTGTGGCACAATATTTGCTTACCATTATGTCATAGTTTGCCTATCTCGTCAAAAACCACAATCCGCCGCCATTTTATTTACGCGACACAAACAAAAATACGCGCAGGCCTTTTGATAACAAACAGATTTCTAAATTGTCTAAAACCGCACTAGTATATTATAATCTAAGCAAGGTGAGCTCATGTCAGATTTCCGTAAACATTAGCCCATTTCACACAGTCGTGAAAATCCATTTTTACTGCTTATTTAGATAATGTTGTTCTTAATTTTATCAATCCTATCTTGCAGGGGCGAACCGTGTATAGAAGCGATTATACGCAGCTTACCATTATATTTGACTAACCATAATAATGTTTTACTATAACTTTATTTACAGAAAAAAAATTGTATTATTTAGTAATTTAACTTTTTTTATTTTTGTTTTATTGCTCAAAAAACTTTTATTTTTTAAGTACTAATGTTGTAATTTTATTATTATTATTATCTAGTTATTCTCAACTTTACTGTGTTATATTTATATTTAGTACATAAGATTTTCTCATGGTTATTGCTATCTTCATTTAGAAATGTTATGTTTCTTTTAAACTTTTTGTATTATATGTTTACTAAATTAATTAGTTTTAATTATTCTATTATTTCATACTATGTACTACATGATTATTGTGCACTGCTGTGATTATTTCTGTAAATTATTATTTTTTTGTAAAAGGTTCTTTGAACCGTTGATGTATAAATAAATAAATAAAACAAATAAATAATAACCATTTATTTTCTCCTAATATAATTATTAATATTAATAAAGCGCGTCCTGCGCCTGCGGTGAGCCAAGAAACTAGCCGATTATTCCAGCTTATTTATTCATACAAATAAGTATACTATATTTTGAATGTATTAACCCCAGTGTAGGTTTTTTCTCCTAGATTAAACTTACTAACAAATTATTTGAAGACTCTTGATTTGGAAAACAGTATTTCAAACATTGTTTCTTAAGGACTATTTTTCTTTGTAGAGATGGTACTTTTGACATAAGACCATAATTACTTTCATGCGTCATATTGCGGGACATATAGCGCTCTACGCGGCCGTTTTTAGCACTATCAATTACTAGAATAATTCAGCTAGTTGACATTTCAATTGAATACCTAATACCGACTGAATTCATGGTGGCATTTTAAATTTATTTTTTAACGAATTATATATTAAAGTAATGGATAATATATCTATGTATCACACAGAACCACAGAAAAATATCAATTTATAGTATATATTACTTACATTATATTATGTACCTCCTATGTAGGTACAAATATATGATATTTTTTTTATAGCTTACCTGTAAATAAAATCACCATTCGCCACTGCTATCTAGTACATAATGTTGATATATTGTTAGCGTACAGCGAAAACTGACTAAGTAAGAATTCTTGTTTGCTGGCAAATCAAGATTGAAGATTTTTTCAAAGTTCTAGTCTTCAAAAAAGATTCTTTTCTAAATAGAAGAATGGCTAGCGGACGTTTAGCCAAAATGTTGAAAGCAACGTTTAAGGTGATTCTAAACGAAAATATGAAGCTAATTTTTTCTAAAAATGAAATTTTTAGGTTTATTTTCAATGGAAATTTTACAAAACTTGGTTTGCGGAAACTTCACACTATATTGATTGTAACAAATACCATAATAATATAATTTCGGTCTTTTTCATAAAATGGTGTACAAACTCAGAGTAATAATGCGTAACCTATAGATAAGCCCTTTCACTATGTTTCATAGAGCGCAAGCGATGTTGGTTAGCAACAAATTGGAGGCCATTTTGTTTTGTTTGACAATAAACACATAACGGTTTTGTCGGATGCTTTTGTCGCTGTGCTTGGCTTTGTTTGTAAATAATAATAATAATCAAAGTTTATTATCAAAAATAACAATAACTTTATCTACTACATACACACGTGGGTAATAGATTTCTCTGAATCATGTCTAGTCTGCCTAACTAGGTACAACCTGTTTTAAGGCAGACATTTTTATGCAAAAAATAATCAATTACATTACTACCTACTTGTTATACAATATTCATTTATTATTTAGGAATGTATTTTAAGAAAATTTTCCGATTTTACTCGACCTAAACCCAGTAACCAATTTTTTACAAATTAATTAAATTGAATCCGGGTCGTGGTTTTGCAGTCTTCGGGTAACACATTGAATATTTTGGGGCCCAGAAACCAGAAATTTCTTTGCCCGAATTCAGAGTTTAGACCCATCCTTTAGTGTGACTTCTGGTAGTGTGGGAGTGTTCCTTTTGGGATTTGATAGAATAATTTACTTGCACAAATATTATTATTCTAAAAATATATAATTGCCTTATATCTAAGATTTCAAATTCCTCAAATAACATGACGCTGGGGTACCTAAAAGGCTTTTTAAAAATTATTTTAATGATTGATTTTTGAGCAGATTCGAGAGGTTTTAATATCGACTTATTAGTGCCTCCCCATCCTATTATACCATAAGTTATAATTGAGTTACATAAAATAAAATATAATTGTTTGAGTTTAATTAGGGATAATAACTTGGATATTTAAATATAATAAATAAAAATCGACTATGGTGAATTGCAGTATGTTTGGTTGCAGCAGTAGGAGCGTCAAAGGTGTTAATGGAGTCAGTTTTCACAGGTAATTGATTCCGAATATTTTCCCATGATTAACATTGATTTTTGGCATTTATTGTCCCGACAAGTGTATTATGTTGCTTAAAAACATTCCTTATATCAACATATTTACTTCAATATTATTTTTTCTCAATTTAGGGGATACATTTGTGAATTAAAGTATGTTTACTGTTGATAATGACAGTTTGTCAAGGGCAATATGTCGGAGCTGCACTAGACATCCATATAAAGTTTGATTCTTTATCGAGTAAAGGTCGATTCAAATTTTACTCGAAAATAGCAACGTTAACCTTGAAATCGCATCTTAAATGGCGTGTCCAAATTTCAGGCCGCTACGACTCGCCGTTTCGGAGATGTGACGGACAAACAAACAAACTCAACACCGGACTTTGGTTCTATGGAGCTGGGATTTATGTCTCAATAAATGTAACATAAGTATATTGTGAATAAAATTAATAAAAAAATAAACACACACATGTATTTTCAGTTTTATAAAATAAATATAGGCGAATTATGGAAAAATAAATGGGAATAACTCTGCACTTTTTATATGCAAATTAATATCCATTTGGCAATTCTTGACCTGAGCACGGCCTATTGTTTTGCTGCGAACTGTAGCTAACTTAATACCCAATAGTCATATAATGGTTTTTCTACGTTTGGGTTCCTCTATAGCTTGCCGCATTATTACTCTGAGTGTACAAAACAAAAAAATAAGAAAAGTTTTTTGTTTCGTACACCAGTTTGTGAAAAGGACCAAAATTATATTGTTATTTGTAAAAATATATCTACATAATTGATTAATTATATTTCGTCCCCTCGTGTTTTAAATTCGTTGTATAAGTCACAACGTAATTGAAACATAGATGTTTATCTATGAGTAACCTCTACGGAATCTTGATCTAATCTAAAATATTTTCATACGCTCCTTTAGGGGGCTCGTATTAGACCAGCTGGTAATTTATGAACCATTCATTGAAATTCTTTGTTAATTTTAATACCAGTTGTGTGATTATTACATTAGACAAGTTCTGAGGTGGTGTTGAAACCACTTTTTACACGGGGAATATTGTTACAAAAAAAAGACAATAAAACATAATGATAGTGTTTAAAACTGATTCCAAGTTGACTCAATCTACACGGACTTTAGTAAAGCCTTCGATAAAGTTGATCATAAAACTTTATTATTAAAAATTAAACTAATTCGCATCAGTGGTGATTTATATCGATGGATACGTTCTTACATTGATCACAGATCACAAGCTGTAGTAATTTCTGGATATAAATCCAACTGTTTTTCTGTTACATCTGGCGTATCACAAGGATCAATTCTAGGACCCCTTCTATTTAATATATTTATTAACGACATTCAGGAATGCTTTCATAATACTAAATCTGTACTCTTCGCTGATGATAGTAAAATATTTATGAAAATAAATTCAATTGCGGACTTCAACCTTCTACAATCTGATTTGAGCCGCCTCTCAGATTATTGCCGCATCATCCATCTTACCCTTAAAATTAATAAATGTACTTGTATATCTTTCTCGCGTAAACATAATCCTTTGAATTTTCAGTATACTTTAATGAATGGAATGGTTCCGAGAAAGATCGTTATCAGAGACTTGGGAATAGTTTTAGATTCCAAGCTTGTGTTCGACGCAAAAACTTATTCTTAGAGTTATGTTTCGGTGCCCTCCGACCTACCCATCTGAACTATTATTTCAATTGTTAAAAGTTCTTGATATTCGTCAAATCTATATCAAGAATGTATTGTCAGTTTTCTGGTCAGGCGACTACGGAAGGAGGTCCCAACAGAATGCCCGTACGAGGTTTTCGCGTAACCTAAACTACTTAATACCGAGAACGCGTACGATGTTTGCTCGGAGACACTTTTCATATATAGCTCCGAGAGTGTTCAACGTCTTGGATGAACATATTAAGTTCTCCAAAACAACGTCTATATTTAAGATGAAGATGCATAACTGGATTGCATCGAGGGGTAGAGACCACTGTATGAGATTGCTCCGGGAATAAATGCATAACATCGCTGCTGTTTTCATTATTATCCATATACGTATATCGTATATGTGTATGTCATCACTGTCATACGTATTATTATATAACTTTTGATTCCATTTTCGACATGTATTATAAATTTTAATTATTTTTATTTTTCTATTATTATTTTGTAAATTGTTTTGATTATTTTGCATATTGTTTTGATAACCTGTATATTGTTTTAATATGTGAATAAATATTTTTGATTTATATATCGAAGAGTCCCGACTTAACACGGAATTTTCTAACAAGTCGGGACATAAAAAACATCTGATTGTGTCTATGTAAAATTGTGTATTTCGTGCATTAAATAAATAAAATAAATAAATCTTACACCATTGTGGAAAGTTGTATGTATTTTTATTTTCTGTAAACAATATATGTAAAAACTGTTGTTCTTTTCCCAAATATTTATCCACTCTAAATTATCTTTTTCAAAAAATGCAGACTATACGAGTAAGAAAATCGCAAAGAAGGTATCCCTGTTAGGAAGGATAAGGAATAAATTAGACATTAAAACCTCTCTGCTGATATTTAAAAGTATTATCGTTCCCCACATTGATTATTGCTCCAGTATTTTATATTTAAGTAATGAAGGAGATCTAAAGAGACTCCAAATAATACAAAACAAAGCGATGAGGATAATATTAAGATGTGGGAGACGAACAAATGTTAAGAAAATGATTCAACTTCTAGATATCATGACAATTGATCAAAGAATCAAATTCAATGTTGCCAATGAAATAAACAAAATTATTAAAGGAATAGTTCCGAGATATTTTCAAGATAAACTAAAAAATAATGAGTTCTTTCATAACTATGCAACAAGAGGATCTAAAAATATAAGACTGGAAAAAAAATCAAAAGCAATGTCCCAGAACTGCCTTATGTACAAGGGAATAAAACTGTTTGAAGAAATGCCAGAAAGCATAAAAAATGAAATTAATGTAAATATATTTAAAATTAAATGTAAAAAGTATATATGTGAAAAATATTAGGTAGTAAATAGTGTAAATAGTGAATATAATTAATGAAAATGTACATATGAAACAGTGAATATTATAAATTAGGATTTTAAGTGTATAATAGTGATAAATAATGTTAGAATAAGTATAGATGTAAATATTGTGTTGTAAATATATATTAGACTATGTAAATACATAGAACTAAATAAATAAATAATAAAAAAAAAAAAAAATATTAAAAAACATATTGTTTACTATTTGAGTGTATTAGAAGCAAATGAATGTAAATCTGAGTCAGGGATAATTGATAAGATTAAGAAAGGATCTCTGAGATGGTTTGGTCACGTAGAACGAATGGACGACGAAATAATGGTAAAACAATTATATACGGCGAGAATGACCGGTAACGTGAGACGAGGACGACCAAGGAAGACGTGGCATGATCAGATAAACCAAAATCTTAATTAACCAATTAATTTTTCTAAATCCATTTCACATATTTGTATGGGTATTCGTAGTGTGTAATATTTCCCTGTGATAGTTCTGTGTGCTAAGGTTAAAACAATTTGATAATCCATATTTATGCTTAATTCTTTCGCCAAATTTCGCCGACGTAACACGATATTGTCTGGCCTTCTAATTGGTCGCAATTAGGCCAACTTAAACTGTGTGAAAAGGGCGGGAGAACAAACAAAATGGCGATTGGTCGTTGACAGTTGAGTAGGCGCCAAAATTAGACAGGACTAGAGATGTGAAGATTCGTGATCGACAGACGATTTTTGAGATATTAAAGGGTTGGAATTCAATCGAAATTATAAGATTAAAGAACTGGTGTCATAAATATGTAAACTGTATACATCTTCTCTTAGTGCCCTGTCAGGTATCCCCAACGTTGGCAATCACTCTGGCAAAAGTCTCCCTGTCCTGTGCTGCTCGGAAAATCTGCTCAACAGTCCCGAAGCCAGTCCAGTCTCGTATATTTCGCAGCCAGCACATCTGTTTTCTTCCCGCCCCTCTGTGACCCTCAATCTTGCCTTTTAAAATTTAATGAAGCGAGTGGTCCTTTTCTCCACGCATTATATGCCCCAGATATGAAATTTTACGAACTTTTATGGTGGTTAATAGTTCTCTGTCCGTTCTAGCTCGACTTAAGACTTCGGAGCCCCCGATTTCACCGATTTCCCGCTCAGCTTTGCTTTGGAAAAAAAGAAGCAGAACCCTTCAACTCTGGAACGATCGTAATTTGAGTGAACCTACCGGAACTATTACTAAAATGTTTTTCCCTGCAATTTTCCATGCCTGTGATTTCGGGAGAATGCTCACCCAGATAAAAACATGCCAATGCAGCAGAGAAAAAAGAAAAAATAAAGAAGGAATAACAAGTATAGCAAGTAATCTTTAAAATTTGAAAAAGCAATATAAGGAGAAGATTTTAAACCAAGAGAAGTCGATAAAATTTCATTAAAGCGATTTTAGTAGTAATACAAATTTCAAAAGAGAAATTTGATTTATAATAATAATATTAATGTATGTAATTTGAGTGATATAAGAGAAAAAGGGACCTTTACTAATAGTTTTAATAGACAGTGCAAATGGGTTGTAGTATTCTTCGTATGTAAAGTAAACTATGGTATCGCCAATACTAATATATTGTAAATATTTATTAATTTAGAATATAGTGGCCTATGCATCACTGCAACAGTGGTATGAAAAGGAAATAATGATGACGGAATAGACAAATAACCAGCGAATTCAACAACATCGATAACGTGTTATGTCTTTTATGACAGAGTCACGGGAATCGAACCCGGAAGCTCACGCACGGCAGTGCAACTGGACAGCCATTATACTTCCCTCCACTATTTTATTTTTCGAACACGTGCGTAAGGTGTACAGGTAAATATCAAATAATGGAATAATTACAGGCCAAGTTAAACGAACTGTCAATACTGTAACGGTCGCTTGTTTCGAACCGGGTTCCAGAACAAAATTCAAATTTGAAATTCAAATTAATTGGGACAATGATGCAACACACAATGGCGGGCCAATGCGGGTTAGGAAGGTGGGAACGCGTACCCCGTTTGCGTGGGATACCAAATTTGAATTTTTAAACTGTAAACAAACGAAATTGAAATTCGAGAATGGCGGGTGTCAAATTCATACTTGCCTGTGGGACATTTTATTCCAAAATTTGCCAAACTTTGAGTTGCAACCATAGAATTAAGAATAGGCCAGAAACCGCATACGCACATAAAACAGAGGGCGACTCAACTACTTATAAGTGAGTAGGTTTACATTTTGACCAATTAGTTTCATTGTAGACGTCGCTCAGTACGCAACTCCTGATTTGAATTCAACTATGCCGTGTTGTGTCCTTTTAAAGTTTAGAAATACTGCTAGGATCTTAAAGAAACAGGATACAATCACATTTCATCTGCAATTTGCAAATGAATGTGTATATAACAAATGCATTACTTAAAAATTGAATTATTTTTCCATCTGTCAGATTGTCGAAGAAACAAAATTTAAATTTCGTTAGTATTGCCAGGGTAGAATTTTTTTTACCCTACTTTGCTCATCTAATAAAAGAACTAATGAAAATTAAACCTCGGATTAAACAACGCCGTTGGGGACATTTGAACGACATTATTTTTAAAACAACAAATATTATTTAACATGATTTAAAAATATCCGTTTTATGTCAAATAAAATTTGTTTTATATTTTAAGTTCAAAGTTCATAAATTCTATGACTCTTATTAAATGGCCCTTTACTTATCTACTCTGTTGTGTCAATCAATGTTTCGGCGTGCAGAATAAAATTTTAGAGATATTAACAGATTACTTTTTTTTTACCTTACATTTGTGTTATGATTTTTTTTACATCAAGCAACATTACCCGGCGACTTCACGAATACGCGCGGCGAAAGTAAGCCGGAGTGGGGAATTATTGGACACAGTTCGATGTATTCAAATATGATTCTACGCTCCTTCTGGACTATTCTTAATTCTATATGTCATCAGAGTTCGTACAATAGAATTTTTTTTTTTAAAACAAGGTAAAATTCGTAACCTCTTCTGGCATTGAAAAGCTGCGGTGAAAGTGGATAATGAATTGACATCGGATATAGACATATGTCGAGGAGTCCGGCATGGATGCATTCTGTCTCCTCTCCTTCTTAATTTGTGCTCGAAAGCCATTTTCAGAAATGCGCTAAATGAACTAACAGACAGCATAAGCATAAATGAACAAAATTTAAACAATATCCGATTCGCGGATGATACTGTCCTTCTAGCAGATAGTATAGAAAGCCTGCAGCTTTTTTAGGATAAAGTACACACAGCTAGTTTGAATAAAGAGCAAGAAATGAATATTTCAAGACTTGACTTTCCCCCCTCCTTTTCTCTTTGATCGCCTCCCTCGATTGATAAAGGGTAAAGAGTAGTATTCTCCGGTGATAATTGATGCCCTTTTTCTTGTAATCTATCAGCGAAATTCCCTGAAAATCGTGGGATTGTGTCACCTTGAACTTCTTTGGGTGCTCTGTACCGTTTCTGTGTCACTGCATTAACTCCTGCTTGCTCTCAGGATCACAGTGATGAACCCAGGTTTCATCACCAGTAACAAGTTTGTCAATAGTTTCTTTAGAATTTTCACCACAGAGTTCTAAAAACCTTTTGCAGCTTTGTGCGCGGTGAGATTTTTGGAGTGGAGTTAGGAATCTCGGCACCCATCTTGCACGGACTTTTGACACGCGTAGACGGTCGTGTAAGATAGAAACAATGGTACAAGTGGATAGGCTAGTAATCTTGGCTATCCTTTTCACCTCCATTCTGGCATCCTGCTCTATTAAATTTTCTATTTTCTTCATTACTGGCCTCGATTGGCCGACCGGATCGCTCGTCGTCTTCTACGCTTTCTCTGCCCCTCTTAAATTCACTGGACCACTTTTGAACTGTCGATAATGAAGGAACAGACTCCCCGTAAACTTCTAACATCTCTTTGTTGATAGTTTTCTGCTTTTTTCCTTGTTTGGTGAGGAATTTTACAACAGCACGGTACTCGAGTTTGTTTTACTTTGCGAAATGACTCATCTTGCTTGTTCGGGGACAGCTACTCAATGACTAATGATCCGTTTGTTACGAAACTCGGTACTTATACTAATAATGAGTGCAATATAACGAGGTAATTAACTATTCAATGTATGGTTATTCAGAAAAAGCCACAAATTTTCTCAATTACTTTCAGACTTGGAGCGGATGCTGGCTGAATGATAAATGGGATCACTCGCAAGAAATCAAAATCAGAATAGAAATGGCGCGAGGCTGCTTTTTCAGGATGCGTAGAGATCAGTTTCAGATCAGATCATTTTTTGCAGTAGAGACGTTAATTTAGACCTCCGAATGCGCATTGTTTAATGTTACGTCTTCTCAGTACTTTTTTACAGCGTCCAAACGTGGACAGTGTGGACACTCACCCAAAACACTTCAAAAAGATCGAAGCTTTTGAAATGTGGTGTTACAGGAGGATATTCAAAATCTCCTGGGTGGACAACGTTTTCCGACGAATAAAAAAAGATAAAGAGGTACTGATGACCACAAAGAAAAGAAAACTTGAGTACTTTGGACATGTAATGAGAGGCGAAAGTCATTCTACAGGGATGGATTGAAGGAAGACGCAGTGCAGGTAAAAGGCGCATCTCTTGGCTAAAGAACTTGCGTGACTGGTTCCATTGCAGCACTCAGTCCTTGTTCAGGGCAGCTGCCAACGAAGTGAGAATTGCTACGACGATTTTCAACCTCCTCCGGGAGAGAAAAGATAAGAAAAAGAAGAAGATAAAAAAACATTTTATTGCACTGTTTCCAAGTAAAAGCCTAACAGATAATATTTTCCGAGTATTATTTACATCTTAATACATAGACGCGCGCAATATAGAGTAAAATATTTTTTTTAAAATAGTGAAAACGTACCCATAGTTAATTAATACATTTTTTAAAATAAAAACCTTTTTTAGCATAAATAAACAATACATACAGTAAAAAAATGGAACACTTATGGTTGAATTTGCCAAAAAAGATTCTGGCTCTTGTGTTTGGCAAGTTTCCAAAATAACATAAAAAAGAAACAAAAAATGCAAAACAGAATAATAAAATAAATAAAAAATTAAACAAATTTAAAATTTGAGAAAAAATAACACTAAATTTTTTTTAATAAAAACACAAAATTTATAAACACAGATAGAGATAATTATATAATCACTAGATCCTCAACACAAAGCCAACTTAAACAAATCAAATCAAAATAAAAAAAAGAAGTCAAAATCTTCTATTTATAAAATCTTCCAAGAGCAACTGTGGTTTTTATGCCCCAATGTGTAGATTAGTCAATTCATCACACGACTTGGAATTCTTTGGGATAGATCTTCCGGCTTTTCGTAGATGTCTTCGCGACTAAACAGTGTGGGATGAAGTTGGATTGGCATGGTTTAGCTCGAAATCTTAGGTCTTTCGTTTTTATGAATATATTGTATACAATTATTGTTTTGCCCTTGTTTGTCTTTGCTAAATAGTTTTATGTTCTTTTTGTTCAGTTTCTTGCATTTATGTTTCTTCATGTAACTGTTGTAATTGGCTTAGGCCGTATGTATAATAAATGAATAAATAAATACAAATTAGTTTGTGGTATTAGTACCACTTTCAGACAATGGGGTTTTGAGTATTATTCAATTAAAATCTATAACCTAATTCCACTATCTATTAAAACAATTAGTAACGAGAAAATGTTTAAAAAGGCTATAAAAAAATGGATAGTGGAGCTAGGTAGAAATAAAATAGATTCTCTCATTCGCCCAAACCAATATTGAATCAACTGCTCCACAAGTGTATAGCTTATGTTAGGTTTTTGTTATTTTTATTGTGCGTTTTGTAATATGAACAATATAGACGAACATAGTTTTTAAAACTGTGAATATTTTGCTAATTATCTCTGTTTATTAAGTTAGTCTTCTTTGGTTATTCTTAAATATAAAAACATTTCAAAAAAGTATATTGTTAAGTGTCCTCCTGTCGTGTTAAGTGAGGTCACATTATTATTATTATTAATTATAGTTTGTAAGGTAAAAATATGAATAAATAAATAAATATCTTTGTGAGTTTTTAATAATATTCCCATATTATTAGTTGTGTGGAATCCAGGTTTAAAAATTGGTGGTAGGGAATCAGATAATTGTTAAGAAAAAAAATAGTGGTTATAAACAAGTAAGTGCTTCGAATATAAATTTTACATTTTTAATTTCATTCTTCACTGTCAGAATATGTAAGATTTATTATACAGGGCTTTATTATATTAAACGGTTCTTATACAGGCCATTATCAAGCCGTTTCTGTACAGTGCATTAGATTAGAACACTCTGTATAAATGGATTATCGTAAACTCAGCGGGGGGGAAATTTGTATCCGTCTGTGCATATAAACTTGTAGTGGGGGGGGAAGAAACTACTCGCAGAGGCGGGTTACACAACTCGGCTTTCTAGGTTATATTAGGTCATAAGGTCGTCAGACATTACGTCGCCAGTGGGTTGTGTGATTGTTCCCTAGTTGCAAATTGCAACGCAGTATGAAACATTGATTTTTATAGAAAAATAGCGCAAGTGAGACGGACATGTTGGAAACAGGGCTGGGGTCTAGATGCTCGCTCAATAAAGTTGCACAACGGCGAGTCAAATGGACAATGGATAGGCCATAACATAAGACACCCAGGGCCTCGATTATGATGGGAAGATAAAGACGTCATACCTTCACCTTGACGGCATAGTTGAAGATACATTCTTTCTAGCGATTACGAAGATACACTACCAACCCCCACCATCAAGTTTGGGTGGGTACATCGATATGAAACAAGGGGAAGCGTACGTCACGGTGCACATTTCTACGCTCTAAAATGACATAGCTTCAGCATGACGTCATAGTGGAAAATAAAATTCTACCGACCGACTACAAAGATATGCTACCGATCCCCCCACCATCATTTTTTTATGTAAGTACATCGGTTTATACCGACGGATCTAGAAACCCCCGATACATTTATCTACGCATTAAAAGGTTTAACAGTTTTTTTCCACTGAGATTTTTTTCTATAATTAGGATTTATTTAAACTTTTAATCGTTTTGAGGCTGGCACTTTTTTCTTAAAAGCCTATTAAAAATATGAGAGAGAAATAAGTCAATTTTGAAGTCGAATTAAATTCTGACATAACTGTCATTTTCTCTTTTATCTTTATAAATATAATTCTTATGTACGTGTGATGTTACTGAACTTCTCTTAAACGGCATAACCGATTTAGATGCGGTTTTCAGCGAAATGTAGATCTTAGCGCTGCGCGTGTTGAAAATTTTCAATCGAATCTGTAAAAAAAAGTTAAAAGCACAAATCCCTTTTTCATCGACCTACCAGGTTACATTCGACGAGAATGCATATACAAAAAATGCAAGGATGTCATTCTTTTGTGTTTAAGAAAAGTTTGTTTTTGAATGTATACAAACAATATTAGCTTTTTATGGATATTTTTGGTAACACTAAAATAATATAACAGATATTAAATATATTATTGAAAATCGAATTCATGTATAAAGTGCACCCCTGTTGGTGAAAGGGGCCGAGTTTGACATTTGCAAAAGAATATTATATTTGAAAATTAATTATTTTATATTTTGGAATTCAACCATAAACAAGTACCTAAGTACCTACTTATTGAAGAAAGGTCTTTTTCCAAGCTAACAGCAAGTAAACCAACATTTGGGCAGGACAACGCCTGTCAGGTCCGCTAGTATATTATATAGTTCTATACCTCAATGGTTCAAATACTTATTCATCAAATTTCTCCGACGCCATCTATCCTCTTGAGTAAATAAATAAATAAATACATTATTATCTGGTTTGCTTCCGACCTATAATATATGTTTCTAAATCAAAAATTATTATTATCTCTCCTAAAACTAATGCAATATACGCACAAGTGTAGCGATTTTATCTATTTTAATGTTGAATGAAATATTATTTGTCTAAAAATGTCGATAAAATTAGTAGATAACCTATAACCTGATGTTTTGTGACCCAAAACACGTTATAATACTTTGGCATTCATTAAAAATATTTCCAAGTTGATATAACTGACCATTGTGAACTCAATAATAATATCATTATGATGTAATTCAACATAATAATAATTGCGCAAAAAAAATACCTTACGATCTGTCTGACTGTTCATTATTAAAAACACGACGTTTCGCCGTCCCGTTTTACTCATCCCAAATTCATTCGTTGTATTCAATGTAAAAAATCCGTAAAAAATCTAGAAGTACTTATGGACGAACATCTATGCTGGCGAGCTCATACTTATGAATTAGGCCGCAATTTTTTTTTCAGTATACACTCACTTAAAAGGTTGCAAAAATTCTTACCCATTATTTCATTTCATTTTTTTGCACCACAACAGGCCAGGAGGCCCAATTACAGTGGCGAATTACATTACAGAACAACCAGGCTTGAGAAAAATCACATTTTTAAATTTTTGTGTTCTCACCGGGAATCGAACCCGGAACCTTCCGTGCGTGAGTCAAGCGTCTTGACCACTACACCACGGAGGCCGCCAATTATTATTATCAATACTAAATGCACTCTCGTACAAGCATTACAACTACACATTCTAGATTACGCTGATGTTTCCATGACTGATTTAAGCTGTGAGCAACTCGATAAACTTGAACGACTTCAGAATAAATGCATGAGGTTTATTTTTGGTATTGGGAAATATGACCACATTTCTGATTATCGTAGGCAACTTAAATGGCTCAAAATTAGACAGCGGAGAGACTCTCACTTCTGTTCATTGTACTTCATAGTCCTAACGCTCCTATATACCTCCGCGAAAACGCTTATCAGTTAATGGTTTAGCTCTTCGTTCTAATTCTCAGGGCACTCTCTTAATACCCATCTACAATTGCTCTTTAAAATAAATTCTAACTAAGTGACATTTTTTATTTAAAATTGAGGGTATGATCACCTTAAAAAGTGAGATTTTAGTTGGGATGTGAATTGGTTGGAACTGTCAATGATTCGTAAGTTTGAAGGCAATCGGTTCCAGGCAGAGGAGCCGGCAATGGCAAAAGCACGATCTCCGAATATAGTGTTTGGGGAGCACCCGTTTTCCTCTGCCGGAATCAAATACTGACCAAGAGTAGATTTTCTTTGACGTGTAGTTTCCCTAATACAGTCCGACAGGTATTTTGGAGCCATTTTATGAAGGGATTTGAATACTGTCCAGCAAAGTATCTTTTTTATTATCTCTGGGCTTTTTAACCAGTGCAAATCTGGAAGATGTTGTGAGATGTGAGAATATTTTTTTACTCCCGCAATATTTATTAAAATTAAATGTCAATTAAAGTTATTAATTCATTATTCTTTTAACTAATTCTTGATGTCTTTGTAATTAAATTCAAATGCTGTAAGGACCGGTGTTTTCATTTCGAATATTTTTTCTCTAATTTATTTATTTATATATACGCCCAATGGGCATTTTTAAGGACATATTTATACATAGAAAATTATTATAAAGAAAAGTAGAAAGACACAATGGTATATTCGGTGGGAATGGAAGCGGGAGAGAGGTGTTGATAATTTAATTTGATTCAGTGATCGTTTGAAAGAAGACAATATGATATTAAAGAAATCGAGACTGGTGTGTTTGTTGGCACACCTAAGAATTCCGGGCATAGGGGAATGAAAACCATAGTTAGTTCTATGGTTATCGGTATGAAAGAGTATGTTTTGTCTGAGGTTTCTAGTTGGGATATTTAATTTTATCGAGCTCAGTAGTTCAGGCGCATCAAAGAGAGAGTTGAGAATTGTAAATATGACTAGAGATTGGATTTATTTCGACGGTCTTGAAGAGAAGATATATAGAGAAGGTATATTGGTCTCGGGATAAGCCCAACCTCAGGCTATCTTTCTTAAAAATCGATGTTGAACTGATTCAATATTTTTTATGTGAACATCATAATATTGAGACCAGATAACAGAGGAATACTCCAGAACAGAAGAGAGTTTTAAGGGTATTGATAATTTTGAAGCCAGTTGTGGTTCTGTTCATAAATCCAAGGAGTGATTATTTATTTGATTTATGCAATAAGCTTCGAGCCCATTAGGACCTGTCATATGCTAGCTTTGTAGCTTAGCCGGTGGCGATTGATTTTGGAGGGTCGCGGGTTAGGAACACAATTTCGGGTTGACTCTTTCAAACTTCGACCTAATTTTTAGTTATCAATACTCCACGAACAAATCGTAGCTACGTCACGGGTGGTGTAATTTCAACAATACAAAACTTTTAAGACGTCATGGCGATGAGAATACGCATTGAAATGCAATTAATTGTTTAATTGATAGAAAAGTTTTACGAACGTAATCTATTTAATATTAAGGATCGTTCGTGGGTGTAATTAAACGTCAATTTGTTTAATAAAATACAACCACTATTCCCAGTTCTAACCCCGCACAGACAGCTTAATTAAGGCTAGTGACGCCTTGTACAGTCAGGGTTGTCACTAGTAATTTATTTACGCCTATTATTTTTTTTATTTTACGTGCGGTTTTCAGAGAAACATAGATCTTTGCGCTGTGCGTGTTTGTAGATATTAAAATCGAAGGTGTAAAAAAAACAGTTAGGAGCATATCTACCAGGGTTGCATTCGAGGAGAATGCATTTGCAAAAAAATGAAAAGATGTTGTTTTTTTGTGTATAAAAAAAGTTTGTTTTTGAATGTTTACAAACAGCATTTGTTTTTTGTGGATCTCAATCAGATTCTTTCCTTAAATTCCTTATAATTTCTACCCATTTGTTTCTTTTTATTGGATTTTTGGTAACACTAAAATAATATTAAATTCAATACATTAAAAAAAATCGTATTCCCACAAAAGTACACCCCTTTGTTGGTGAGACGACCAGAGTTTGACGCTTGCAAAAAGAATGCCATACATGAAAAAACATTTATTTTATGTTTTAGAATTCAACCATAAACAAGTACCTAGGTACCTACTTAAATGAAATATTTTAATATTATCAATTTTAAGTTTTGGAATTTAATCACAAACAAGTATGTAGGTACCTACTTATCAATGAAAAGTCTTTTTCCAAGTTAATAGCAGGGAAGCTAACGTTTGGGCAGGACAACGTCTCACGGGTCCGCCAGTATATATATATAATATATATATTGTTTTCCTGTTAATTTTTCTTAATAACAGATTGTGTTGTGACTTACAATTTTGGTGTTCCAAATGAAGAAAACTGTCAGAGTTAGTTTAACATACCTGTAACAAAAAAAAAAAAAGTCATAAATTTGCTTACAAAAACACAAGACACTTTTCAGTTTTTTACTGTATTTTTTTTTGTTTTTGTATTTTTTTCTTTGCATTTTACAATAGGTTTACATACGTTAAATACACTATTAAATAAACACAAAAAAACCCCACAAAGCCATGGCCTTGTGGGAAAAACGGAAAATTAGTTATTGATGCCCATACACAAAAACCTACTTGCCTAAATAATAGCGTAATTCAAAACCGTCTCTAAATCTTGCAAAAACAGATTTCAATTATACTCCTCGACCCCGCAAACTAAGCATTCTGTATTGAGCTAGTGAAGCATACATAATTGGAAATCTCACAATTCTTTTTTCAAAGTATTTCGCAAATAATAGGTTAAGGAAAAAGTCATTTGGTATTTTTCGCTTTATTTCAATGCTTTTTATAAAGTGTTACAATCATCCGATTTGAGGCAATTATGCGCCGTTCTGTTCGATAACTTGTTGCCAACGAGAATCCAACTTTATGTGCGACACAAAAAGAAAAAAAAAAGAAAAAAAAACTAATTAACATATGCTGATATTACGAAGACATGATTTATTTGCAGTATGCATTTTTTTAAAGAATGTGTATCTGTTTCTTCCATGCTAATCCAAGACCTCAAACCTACTTAAAACTGTACCAGTGATTTAATGTTCTGTAGTTCCTCAGTTAGAAGATCGAAGGATCTTGGACCAACATGTAAGGAGTGGCTCTGTGCGAACTTAGTTCTGCATCCTGGAACTGACAGTACACTATCGGATCTACTACTAATACGATTTAAATTATTACTAAACAATTCCCTATTCAAGTAAACATATTTTAGGCACTAAAATAAATATAATTTTCTAAAACTAAGGAGTCCACTAATAATAATAATACACGTACTCTACGTATAATTTATTACTAGGAAATAGTCTGTTTTTTGTAAATTATTTTAATTTTATTATTCTGTGCAATTTGTATTGAGCGACTATACGCGTTCAAGACTCCTCCCCACGCTATTATACCATATGTTATTTAGGATTGAATTAAAGCATAATATACCATTTTTAATTTTTCTTTGGTTAAGATATTTTCTGTCTTTGGAAAACATAAGATAAATAATTGAGTTTATTTGTTAGTTTAGCTGTGTGTTTTTCCCAGTTTAGTCTATAATATATGTACACCAAAATATTTATAGCTTTCCTCTGAACTTATTTTATACTCGACGCACGATAGTTCGCGACTGAACCGACCAAGCGCAGTACTGTCATAGAAGCGTTTGTAGTATACATGCACACCTTTACAACGCCGTATCTTATGATACGATGTGACCAATAATAAACGAGATATACCTAGTTTTAAAAAAAAGGGGGCGAAATACGAAATGACTTTTTCCCCAACCTGATATATCAGTAACTCCTTCAATGGAGATTTCTAAGTCTGCTTCTGATACCCTCAATTGTTGAAAATATATTCTAAGTTTGTATTTTCGACAGCCTTGTTTCACGGCTAATGTCTCAATACTCAATACTCTCAAACGGGGGACAATGGAGCAGTATAATTTATTAGAAGGAAGAGAATGAAACAAAAGCTTGCTGCAACACAGACCACGGGCGACCATGACGTTTATTACCTCCAACTTCGTGTGACGTCACTCGTGTGTGAATTACGACTTACGACCGGCTCATGTAATCCCGCAAGGGAACAATATATAATATGCGTGGGTCGCCATTGTTTTTGGTTTTACGACTGTTGGACGGGCATTTCGAATACTTTACCGGAACAAAGGAATGACGAATCAATCATAAAAAGTTTTTAAAAAAAGATTTGATTACGTCGGATGAAAACTACAGTTCTGTGTGTTTCCTAAAAATGAGGAAGTGCAGTGGTTTTTAAACTAACAATGTTTTGAGTATGTTCAAATGTTCGCAGACAGGAAGAATTTTCTCCTTAGGGAGTTATTTAGATGTAAATTTGTTGCAACAGAGAGGAAATACGTTTTTGAGAAAGGAATATGGTAATCTAGGCATTTACAGGACTTACGACCTGTCATTGTCAGTTTTTTCTAACACTTTATATACATATACAGTTTATATACATATATGCTACCATAAAATATTATGTGACAATAATGACAGTAGTTTTTATGGTGAATTTGTTAAATTTGAAAATTTCAATCGTATATTACGTACTCACAGTTATTGATGTTACTCAAAACTCACTGTCATTTATTAACTTAGGCTGTACATAAACTTGTAATCCAAATAAATCTATTAAAAAGTGTTATTTCGCCTTGTCATCTCGACTGCACAAGTTAAATAAACTCATTTTTATCAGTGTTCTGTGTAAAATTATTATCCTCGATTGTCGCAGTAAGTTACTGATTTAAATCTATCAAATAAAATTTCACACGAAAACATAAAGGCGGGCATATTGCCTTAAGGCAATTTCTTCCTACCTACCCGAACCCTTCAGTTTGAGAAAATTACAAGTACATGGACATATTGAATTTTACAATTTTAGACAAAAATTAAAATCAAAGATTAAGAAAATAAAAATACACAAAAATTAACACTATACTATGAAGAGCAGAGAGGGGATGGGAAGGAAAGAAGAAGGATAAAGGAACAATTTAAATCTTTAGATAGTGACATTTCAATCTTGACTTAAATGTAAATAAAGAAGGGGGCGTCTCATACATTAGTGGGTAGATTATTCATCAATCGAACAGGTACTACTATAAAAGAGGAAGTGAGAATGAAATTAAAGCAATGAAAGGGTATTAAAAGGGTTCTCTCGTCACAAGAACGAAGAGATAGTCCATGTTGTGATAGAGGTTGAAAAACCTCCTTCAGATAAACAGGCGAAGTGGGATTATTTAAAATATTGTGAAAGAGTGGTAGAATGTGAATGTTTCTTCTATGCCTGATACTGAGCCAGTGTAGTTGCGTGCGGTATACGGATATGTGATCGAATTTGCGAAGATTAAAGATATAACGTATACGAACAGTCTGCAATCGTTCCAACTTATCAAGCAATTATAGAATTAGCATCTGGGTAACATACGTCTGCATAATCAATGAGTGGCAGAAGTAAGCTCTGAACTCATGTTTGTTTAACATTGATTGGTAAGAAATTGTGCAGTCTTTTGAGTAAGTGCAAACTGCTATAAAGTTTACGAATAACTTCGTTGACCTGATCGTGCCACTTGAATGCTTATGTTTGAAAAGACCTAAGTTTTTGACTGAAGTCATGAATGGAATTTCTGTGCCATCTATTTTGAAAAGAGGAAGTGTAGAAAAATAATATACATGCTTACACTTTCCATTATGTTGTATCCCAACTCAACACAGGGCACTTGTTTTTTTTTTGTAATATGTATTTTTACATAAATAAAAAAATAAAATTTTCACGAAAAACAGCGAGAACGTTTTTATGTCCCCAATAAAATTTGTTAGTACGTTCAATTTTGTAAAAGGAACGTGCCGAAATGCCAGATTCAAATCTCGTTCGAATTTAGAACACAAACGATTTTCACGTGTTTTCCACGCTCATTAGAGAGAGACAATAATATTTAGTTCTAGAAAACATGCGCTGGAGCAAAAGAGATAGAAAGTCAACCATTATAGAATTTAAATATATTCTGTCGTGTTCTTATTTCGAAATAGTTCGACGGAATGTCAGTTGGAACATGCGTTCTTTATTTAAACAAGAACATACGAACAAGAATGCATTTCTAAATATTAAATTTATTTTTATTATTAATATTTGTATCGTCATCACCATTATTCCTTCTTTTACAATCAGTGGTGCACAGGGCACTACATTGGTAGACCAAATACAATGGTTGAATAAAGGTAGGGTGATCAGTCTAACGTTTCAAGTGCCAGTCCAGGGGTATAGAAAAACATTCCAGTGAATCACCATTTAAGTTATATTTCATGTTGACCCTGCCGGGAATCGAACCCGGAACCTTCCGTACGTGAGTCAAGCGTCTTGAACACTACGGAGGCCGCAATGCAATTTAATGCAGATCTCGCTTCCTCTACATTAAAAAATCTTCTCATGCACGCACGCCCATTATTCCTACTTTTGGCATGTCTATCTTCGAGTATTTGTTAAATTCGGTCATGCTTGAGGTTCCAGGTTCGATTCCCGGTGAGAAAACAAAAAAATTACAATGTGATTTTTCTCAAGCCTGGGTGTTTTGTGATGCCTCCGGCGGCCTCCGTGGTGTAGTGGTCAAGACGCTTGACTCACACACGGAAGGTTCCGGGTTCGATTCCCGGCGAGAACACAAAAATTAAAATGTGATTTTTCTCAAGCCTGGGTGCTCTGTGATGTAATTCACCACTGTAATTGGGCCTCCTGGCCTGTTGGGTTCAAAAATAAATCAAGTCAAATGAAAACAGAAATTAATTTTATATAAATTAATAAATAATAATGGGCAGAATGGTGAATGTTACACGGTGTGTAAAGTGGCCACTTAAACCAGCCAATGACAGGTCATAAGCCCTGTAAATGCCTAGACTTCCAAATTTCTTCTCGAAAACTTTTTCCCTCTCTGTTGAAATAAATTTGAATATGAACAACTCCCTAGGGAGGAAATCCAGCCAGTCTGCAAGCATTTGGACATAATCAAACATTGTTGGATTCTTCTCATCGTTTCTCTGAATCCCTTAAAATATGTTTGTGTATATTTATGTTTTTTACTACCTGGTAAAAGAAGAAGTATAAAAATTGGAAAATTGTTTCCAGGCGTTGCCTAGTAGGTGATTTGGTTCAGCCGGATGAATCTCACCCACGTGATAAAGGTTTCAGCTCTTTCACTTCACAAAAGTCAACAGATGGAAGAGTTGAGGAAATGTGGATGTTCAAACATGGGCAGAATGGTGAATGTTACACAGTGTGTAAAGTGGCCACTTAAACCAGCCAATGACAGGTCATAAGCCCTGTAAATGCCTAGACTTCCAAAATTCTTCTCGAAAACTTTTTCCCTCTCTGTTGAAATAAATTTGAATATGAACAACTCCCTAGGGAGGAAATCCAGCCAGTCTGCAAGCATTTGGACATAATCAAACATTGTTGGATTCTTCTCATCGTTTCTCTGAATCCCTTAAAATATGTTTGTGTATATTTATGTTTTTTACTACCTGGTAAAAGAAGAAGTATAAAAATTGGAAAATTGTTTCCAGGCGTTGCCTAGTAGGTGATTTGGTTCAGCCGGATGAATCTCACCCACGTGATAAAGGTTTCAGCTCTTTCACTTCACAAAAGTCAACAGATGGAAGAGTTGAGGAAATGTGGATGTTCAAACATGGGCAGAATGGTGAATGTTACACAGTGTGTAAAGTGGCCACTTAAACCAGCCAATGACAGGTCATAAGCCCTGTAAATGCCTAGACTTCCAAAATTCTTCTCGAAAACTTTTTCCCTCTCTGTTGAAATAAATTTGAATATGAACAACTCCCTAGGGAGGAAATCCAGCCAGTCTGCAAGCATTTGGACATAATCAAACATTGTTGGATTCTTCTCATCGTTTCTCTGAATCCCTTAAAATATGTTTGTGTATATTTATGTTTTTTACTACCTGGTAAAAGAAGAAGTATAAAAATTGGAAAATTGTTTCCAGGCGTTGCCTAGTAGGTGATTTGGTTCAGCCGGATGAATCTCACCCACGTGATAAAGGTTTCAGCTCTTTCACTTCACAAAAGTCAACAGATGGAAGAGTTGAGGAAATGTGGATGTTCAAACATGGGCAGAATGGTGAATGTTACACAGTGTGTAAAGTGGCCACTTAAACCAGCCAATGACAGGTCATAAGCCCTGTAAATGCCTAGACTTCCAAATTTCTTCTCGAAAACATTTTCCCTCTCTGTTGAAATAAATTTGAATAAAATTGGTTCCCATAATCTACTTGAAAGACTTCCATTCCGTGTGCCATCTAGACCGACAAGACAAAATCTTCTGTTTTACACAGACAACGCGTCAACAAACTACAATACCAAGAATATGCGACCAAAATAACAATAGATTTACAGATGCTGATATTTTTAATGATAATGTATGTAATTTTATGTAAAAAAATCGTAGAAATTTGAGAGAAGTGGATATTTAATTAACTTTAGTATTGTATACATATTTTTCATTTTTATCTTTTACATTTGTTATATTTAACATAATTTAAATTATTGTCTTAAGTGTTTCGGCTGTGGAATCATCTGCCATACACCATCAAAGATGTTACTACATTATCTCTGTTTAAATCACGTCTGAAGAAACATCTCCTTTCTCTTCCTTAATCTCTCCTCCTTTCTTCTTTTTTCCTTTTTCCTATTGAGTAATAGTTTTGATTTAAGGTAATTTATAAACAAATACGTTTATTTCAATTTTTATATATCTATGGCTTTTTAATCTTTATTTTCTATTGAATATGTTCTGTAACTCGAATTATAAAAATAAAACTATAATTTTATTTGTTGGTTGGAAGAAATTGCCGTCTGGCAATAAGCCCGCCAATGTACAAATAACATTATGTACAAAAAGTTAAATAAATAAATAAAATAAAAATTTTGCGTGTGCATGAGTGTCCTACACTAATACTCGCACATATTACAAAGAAATTGTCAATATTTGTTTACGAACTGTTTGTTTACCCAATAAAATAAATAAAAGACAGAGTGATATGGCGTTCTATACTCTCTGCCTACCCCAACGGAAAAATGGCGAGATATTTTGTTTGTTTTTTTTTTCTTTACTTCCGAGTGGGTTGAGTTGAGTTGAGGTCATTTTCCCTTTCTCTCAGCGATTTTACATCCGCGCTCAATCAGTATTTTGGATGTTTTGATTATGTTGTTGTTAACGAATAGGAAATAGTAGTAATTAAAATGATCAGGCGCAGTGGGCATTGGTTTTCGGGTGAGTCCCACAGTTCTACATCTTTATTGAAATATCAATAAATCGTTATATTATACCAATTTATCAGATTAATCCGCAAACAAAATAAATTGGGGTGACTTTCGATTCGATTTGCAAAGTTAAGCCATTATAAATAGCCCCCAGGGTAACTGATAGACTTCGCCCTCCGCCTCAAAAGGCCCAGTTTTTAAAAGTAAGACACGTATATTAAGTATGTCTAAAAATTTGCAGACATGAACTAGATTTTAACCTTCATTGATTCAATTTTATTATTCATCATCATCATTCCATGCCCGCTCCCTAGTTAGAGCATATGGTATCCGCAAAGAACCTGCATGCATCTCTTTCGGCTGCCAATTCCTTTGCGTCCCCCAAGTCCGGTTCTCGTCCCGAAGTTCTGACATAAACTGCCGACGAACAGTAAGCAGTGGACGTCTAGGACGTCGAAAACCTGATGCCCTGTAAATCAGACAAGCGTGGTTAAGGCTCTCAGGGGGCATCCACAGTATATGGAGAACCTGATGCCCTGTAAAGCAGGCAAGCGTGGTTAAGGCTCTCAGGAGGCATCCACAGTATATAGCCTAGCCAACCGTATTGCCTCCGCTTGACGAAAGTTGTCACCGGAGTTTGCTGTCTTTTTAACGAAGTAAGGAACGCGGACTAAATTTTAGAGGTCGTTCATTGGTTGGATTCGATCATATGACGCCGAGATGACAAGTCGGTAAAACATACCTAGGTAGATATAGTACAGAAGATAAGTGTACCGTCTCGATGAAGACAGCGTTGACAGTCGCGGCACAGGCTTAAGATTTTGGTTTATCTGATCACGCGACGTCTTCCTTGAGTTCCTGTCTTTTGTTTGAGGTAACACGATGTTACATCACTGCATGCAAAGGAATTTTGGAGCACATCCTTTAAAATCCAAAATATCCGCGTACTGAGAACTCTTTAGAACTCCTCAGTGCAAAGTAGACTCGAGAGTGGCTCGATGATTTGGGGGCCACATGAACTGAATTACTCTCTTATGATAGAAAAAATCCAAGTTTCTGAGATATCTCTACATGAGAGAGTGCGGGTATTCTCCTCGGCTCTACCCGGCCGAGTTTCTCCAGGGTATGCTCGGCTACAACAGTTTAGAGACTAGAAGGAATGTGTATTTGACTACACATTTTTATCGATTGTTGCGCGGTATCGATATTCCTGAGATTATGATGAGCATTGGTTTGTATGTTCCTGGTTATTACCCAAGACTGCGTCAGCTTAGATTGTTTCATATTCCGATATACAGGACCACCCTGCCTGTTGAAAGAGCTACCGCTATGCTGAACAACATCGCTCTGGATGTTGATCTGTTCCATGTATCCGAAGGGGTTTTCCGGAGCAGGATTCTTCTACTACTTTGACATGAGTATCTTTAATGTATTTTTTTTCTTGTTATAATATGTACGCCCTTAATTTTAGTATGTTATGTATATGATGTTATTAATTTAAAAAATACTTGGTACACTTCCACTTATTTATTTTGACCAATGAGCAATATTGCGTATTGTATCTTTTTCAACTTATTTTTAAATGTACCTCCACTTAAGATAATATTTAGTTTTATATAAATGATCATTAAACTGTATAATATTCACCAGTCTGAAGATGCCCATTAGAGGGTGAAAGCGCTAATTGGTCAAAATAAATAAGTGAAAGTGTACCAAGTATTTTTTAAATTAATAACTTATATGTAAATATAAGTTATTACATCATTACAATGGAATTCCATCAAGAATTGTCAATAAATAATTTAAATGAAACACTTATTTTTAGTATAATTACCGACCGTAATGAAAAAATGTTATGTATATGTTATTTTTTAAAATAAATGAAATGAATTAAATTGAAAGTGTTCATGTGATAAAAATAAAAACATTTATTTAAAATTATATTTTATATTGTCATATTGGCAAACTGTGCGTGTTTGGTAATAAAATTAATGAATTGAATATTTTTGGGGGGCGTCGACGTGAGTACCAATGCAGGAGAGGCATAGTGACTCCGAGAATCATATTTATTTTTTTAGAAATGTGCAAGTCATGTTTTAATGCGGAATGATCGCATGTTAATAAACGTAATTAGGGGACTTAAAATATTTTTTTAGCTTTTTAAATTATTTATTTATTTTATTTATTACTAGCGGACCCGACGGACGTTGTCCTGCCCGAACGTTGGCTTGCCTGCTATTTATTACCTTTGAAAAAGACATTTCAATGATAAGTAGGTACCTAGGTAATTGTTTGTGGTTAAATTCCAAAACTAAAAATTGTTTATATGCTAATAATATTGAATTTGAGTAGGTACCGAGGTGCTTAATTATGGTTGAATTCCAAAACATAAAATAAATATTTTTTCAAATATGGCATTCTTTTTGCAAAACGTCAAACTCCGGTCTTCTCACCAACATAGGGGTGTACTTATATAGGAATACGATTTAAATGAATGTTTTGAATTCAATATTATTTCAGTATTACTAAATATCCAATAAAAATAAATAAATGGGTAGAAGTTATAAGGAATTTAAGGAAACAATCTGATTAAGATCCACAAAAAACCAATGTTGTTTGTACACATTCAACAACAAACTTTTTTTATACACAAAAAAACAATATCTTTCCATTTTTTTGCAAATGCATTCTCTTTGAATGCAACCCTGGTAGATCGATGAATCCGATTTATGTATTTATTTATTTAATAGTATAATTATACATTTTTACAATATAAAAAAAAATCACTTATTATATTTTTACTTTTTTTTACGAAAAGGTTTTAGATATAAAATTGTTAAATTAAAAGAATTGTTTGCTTCAAATACATAAGGACAAAATAAATGGTAGTGTTTTTAGGTCACAAAACGTAAGTACGCGACCTAGAACAGGTGGTAATATCTTAATTCCTAAATTAAAAACAACGACAGCACAACATCTTTTTCAACAATGTTGGATTATGTCCAAATGCTTGCAGACTGGCTGGATTTCCTCCCTAGGGAGTTGTTCATATTTAAATTTATTTCAACAAAGAGGGAAAAAACAGCCAATGACAAGTCATAAGCCCTGTAAATGCCTAGACTTCCATATTCGCTTCTCAAAAATGTTTTCCCTCTCTGTTGAAATAAATTTAAACATGAACAACTCCCTTTGGGAGGAAATCCAGCCAGTCTGCAAGCATTTGGACATAATCAAACATTGTTGAATTACTACCTGCTAAAAGAAGAAGTATAAACATTGGAAAATTGTTTTCAGGCGTTGCCTAGTAGGTGATTTGGTTCAGCCGGATGAACCTCACCCGCGTGATAAAGGTTTCAGCTCTTTTACTTCACAAAAGTCAACAGATGGAAGAGTCGAGGAAATGTGGATGTTCAAACATGGGCAGAATGGTGAATGTTACAGTGTGTAAAGTGGCCACTTAAACCAGCCAATGACAGGTCATAAGCCCTGTAAATGGCTAGAATGTTTTCCCTCTCTGTTGAAATAAATTTCAACATCTTTTTACTTACAAAGGAATATTTTTCTTTAATGAAATGAACAACGAAAATGAAAAGTACAGTCAGAAATACAACCTATTTAAGAAAGAAGTCAAACGTTACATTTATAATTCTTATTTATGTAGAACTAATTAAAAACACTGTTCCTATTATTATTTTTTGTAATTTATATATGTTATCCTGAAAATGTTAACAGTTAAAATAATACTCTAAGACGTCACTCCCCATTATGTACACAGCAACTTGTAAAACAACGGCACCTTTCTTTTCACAATTTCCCCATAGCTTTGCTAAACGCTGTATAAAACAAAATACGCAGCAGCGTTGGGAGGATCATTACTGCGCTTCTTCTACAGGTAAAATCACTAAACCCAACGCTGGCTGATGCAGCAAACTTCCGTCATCATCACCAAAGTACTTTCGAAACGACCCAAATTTTTACCGGACACGGAGCTATGAGAAGTTATCTACATAGGTTTAAATGAAGGAATGATGACTATTGTCCATGCGATGATATTTCTTCACAGAGTATCGAACATCTGTTATTTCAGTGCCCATTTTTCAGTTTACAGCGCCATAATCTTGAAGCAGAATGCAGGAAAGATGGAAAATCCTTAACGGATATCCACACTGTAGTTAAAAGTAGTTATCACGCGCCATTGTTTTTGAACTTTGCAACAATGGTGATTGGACTCATAAAGGTAATAAACCAAAATCAGTGATCGAACATCCCATTTCCAGGACAAACAAAAACGATTTTTTCCGAGTACCTTAGCCTTGTACATGACACGTAAGGCTACTAAATACAGGGGTCCAAATATATATATAATAATTGTTGTTTACAGAAGAATTGTTTTTTTTCTTTTACGCAGTGGGAAACGTAAATGTAAATATATGTATTTAATCAATGTAAAAATTGTATTTAGTGGTAATATTGTATTCATATTTGTTATCTGAATATTAAAAAAATAAATAAAAAAAGCTGTGGCAGCATTCCTATGCTATACGGACGACAAAAAGGATAATAAATATTGATGAGAATGTTTGGGTTGAACTTGCAATTAGGTTTAATAATATTTGTATGACTACGAGGGTTTGAACATCTGTCTCAATTTTAACCTTAAAAACACAAACAAAAAAAAAACAATAATTCACCGTACCAACTTATTTGTTATTTTAAATACAAAATATTACGCAGCAGAAAGTATCACAGATAAAGGTTTTTCTATTTTTAGTAAATTTATTGATATCATTTTAACTTTACTAGAATTCCACTCGTCCATGCGCTTTGTAGCTGCACGATGATTGGTTATCTAGCTTTCATATATCAACTTTAAAATACCTTAATTTTGTAAATTGGGTCTAGAATTCCAATCGTCTATACGCTTAGTAGCTGCAAGAGGTGTTGTAACCTTACTCATTTTTATTTTTCATATTATTTTTTTTTAAAGTATCATTAATACACCAAATTTAATTGTCAATTTTTAAAATGTGTAAATGGGGGCTAAATTACTAACTGTCTATGCGCTCTGTATCTGCAAGACGTCCTGTAATCTAGCTCCTATCTGTTATAATTTTTAATTGATCATAATGACAGCTGTCATTCTAATCAAGCTATATTTTAAAGACTATGGAGTAAAAATACTTATTTAAATCAATATTTTATGGCAGGAGTCGAATCGAGACCTCTTGCATGGTAGGCAAACGCGCTGACATCACGAGGCCGAGTTTTCTTCCGTATTAAAACAATTCTGTCAATATTTTCATGGCGTTTCGTGGCCTTTTTAGCCTTGCAAATGGCCATTATTTTGTGGAGAATGTTTACTTTCGTCCCCCATGCCGTTCCGCCCTACAGACTATACGGGGAGTGGAGCCTCGGCCCCCTTAAAGGCGAACCCCAAGCCTTTATATTTATTAGCGGGACTATGAAAATAATCGGGACCAAGCCTATTCCTAACACGCGGAATCCTAACACGTATAGAACATAACCTAACAATGCGATGATGAAAACAATTAATTTAATTAAAAAACGATCCCACTAATTAAATCACAGAGGAATAATAAATAGACACGTTATTCCTATACTATTTATATTGATATTAGCGGACCCGACGGACGTTGTCCTGCCCGAACGTTGGCTTGCCTGCAGTTAGCTTGGAAAAAGACTTTTCATTGATAAAATAGGTAGGTACCTTTTAATGATTAAATTCCAAAACTAAAAATTATTAATATTCAAACATTGAGTTTACGTAGGTACCTAGGAACTTGTTAATGGTTGAATTCCAAAACATAAAATAATTGATTTTTAAATATGGAATTCTTTTTGCAAATATCAAACTCGGCTCTTTTCACTAACAGGGGTGCACTGTATACAAACATACAGGGTGTTTTTTAAACCCTTTCACATCTGAAACCACGATGATCAGAATGAGCAAAAAGACATATTGGAACAAAAAAATATTTTTTTAGAACGAATAAAACTTAAAAAAATAAAATATTTAAAAAAACAAATGGTTGCTAACTTCTGCAGGAGAGAAACAAGGAGGGAGTCTGACACACCGTTAACCACGTGGCCGCGACCCCCTCGCTTCTTCCCTGCAAGCAACCATTTGTTATTTTTAATAATTTATTTTTACAAATTTTCTTCGTTCTAAATATTTTTTTTAAATATGCCAATATGTCTTCTTGCCCATACTGATCATCGTGGTTTCGGATGTGACAGGGTTTAAAGAACACCCTGTATATTGAATGTCAGTGAATATTATTTTAGTATTACCAAAAATCCAATAAAAACAAATAAATGGGAATAAATTATAAGGAGTGTAAGGAGAGAATATGATTAGAATCCATAAAAAGCCAATGTTGTAACATGTAGAATTCATAAACCAACTATTTTCAACACAAAAAATAACATCCTTTAACTTTTTTTGTAAGTGCATTCTCGTCAAATGCAACCCTGGTGGGTCGATGACAAAAAGTTTTATGCTTCTAACTTTTTTTAAAAGATTCGATTGAAAATTTTAATATCTAAGAACACGCGCAGGGTAAAGATCTACATTTTGCTGAAAACCGCACTCAATCGGTCAAGCTATTTAGGAGTAGTTCAGTGACATCACATGTACAGAAAAATTATATTTATAAAGATTTGATTCAGGCTGAGAAAAACTTGTCGAAATCAGGCGCTCCACAAACACTAGATTCGGAGATCGTGTTTTTGCCGTTGCCGGCCCCTCTCCATGTAGCTCAATCGAAAATAACTATCGACGTGCTTAAATACACGCTAGCATTTAAGCGATCACAATAAACAATAATGAACATGCTTAAGTTATCGCAGTCATAAGTCAACGCTCGTGTCGGTTTGTTTTTTGTTTTCCTCGTAAATAAATACAGTTCATTGACATGAAAATCGGTGTTTACTATAAAAAATAATAAAATATATTGCATTTGCAAAATAGAAAGAAGTATCTAATGCAAAAAAAGTGAAAATTAAATTACAATTACTATGGTGACTGCTTTTCTTATTGAGTATTCGTTTTTATTTAAGGAAATTTATATAAAAATCCAGTTATTTATATGTCTTTAGCTTTTTTATTTTTATTTTCTATTAGATATGTTTTGTAGGTTTCATTATAAATTATTATTTTTTATTTTATTGGTTGGTTGGTTGGAAGGAATCGCCATTTGGCAATAAGCCCGCCAATTTAAAATTAACATTATGTACAAAAAGATAAAAACAAAATAAAAAATTATACTTGTAATATTAAAAATCAAACACTGATTTGAGTCTACTGAAAATAAAACACTATTTTTCTTTTCAAATATAAAAACTTAAAGTCTGAGACAATTGTTTCGCCTTGTTAGGAAAACTGTAGACTCAAATTAGTGTTTGATTTTTTATATTTTATGTATAAATATGGAGTTCTACAAAATAAACGCCAAAATAAATAAATTAACTTTTAACTACTTATAGAGGAATTACAAAAACATAAATATTAAAGATTTTAGAACATAGCCATAGTAAAAAAAACAAAATCATTCTAGTTTATATTTTGTATGTAGATAATGGCTATCCCAATTATTTGAATGATAGAAATATCTTGAACAAGTAGAAGAATTTGTGTATCTGGGAAGCATGATTTCAAGAGATGGAAGAGTAGAAAAAGATGTTGAAAGGAGAGTGAATGCAGGCAACAAAATGAACGGAGCACTAAGCACAGTAATTGCTAATAAAAATATGTCAATCGAAGCTAAACTGGTAGTGCACAACGGAGTTTTAGTCCTAACACTTTTGTATGGAAGTGAGACATGAAACTGGCAGAGGAAGGATGAAAGCCGAGTGAACGCGGTCGAAATGCGATATCTTAGACGAATGTGTGGAAAAAATCAATGAATGACAGGGTTACGAATGATGAAATCAGGCGAAAGTGTAAGGCTGAGTCAAGTATCTGAGAAGATTAAGAAAGGGTCTCTGAGATGGTTTGGTCACGTAGAACGAAAGAATGGTAAAACAAGTATTTATGGCGAAAATGAACGGCAACGTGAGACGAGGACGACCAAGGAAGACGTGGCATGATCAGATAAACCAAAATCTTAAGTCTGGTCATGTCAGAAGCGGACAGAACCGAAGGGCATGTATGGAAGATGTACGAATGTGGTCTAGGAATATATACCAGGATGGTCGTGTGTGGCGGTCCATTCTCTCTGCCTACCCTTACGGGGAAATGGCGTACTGGTAGTAGAAGTGGTAGTAGTGTTCAATAATATACTTATTTTAATGAACTCTTAAGGTTTAATAATAAAGACGCCTAATTGGTCACCGGTGATTTTCCATCAAACTGGCGGTCTTAGATCCGCCAGATATTACTATTATTACTATCTATCCTTTAAGCTTTCTCCCAAACAAGAGACGAAAACAGTAATTATCCTTAATTTAAACTGACGAACGTTTTCGGAACTCGTCAGTTCAATGACGTCACTCGATGCATCCGTTAATGAGTTTATCTAACTGTTTAATTGAACCAAATTATGACAATTGTGAAAGATTAATTATTACCTTTTTATGGCAGTAAAACAAGTTCTCATTATCTCTGTAACCATTGTGAGGATCAATTAACAACCCTTCACTTGACCCTTATATGGAGTATGGGAGTGAAGTGTGAAATTGGAAAAACGACGATGAAAGTAGGCTGGATTTTTCGGCCATAAGGCGCACTTTTTTACACTGAAAATTCAACCAAAAATTAGGGTACGTCTTTTGGTCTTATGTACGAAATTTGCACAACTGTCGGGATCCGTGCATGTTATACGCTGAGACAAGCGTTATCTACAAAATCAAGAATGGAGTTCAGTAGCTCAATCACAAATAACTATCGACAAATACACATAGTTCTCACAATATAAAATTGCTATTAAGAAATGGATAGTGGAGATGGGTTGCGCACGAATCGATGAGTGGATCAAGCCTTAATTCTTAATATTTTATATATATTTATATTTTCGACACTTGACACTTCCCACCACCCTCATTCCAATATAACACCCACTCACCCACCCTCTCACTCACTTACACTCACACAAACACACTAGTATGTATTGTACGTGTATTTAATGTATTTCTTTGGATATCTGTCATTGGTTTTATTCTCTGTATATTTTATTTGTTATATTTTTTTTACATGTATTACTGTTGATATCCCCAATAAATAAAAAATATAAAAAAAGACAAATAGGTAAAATGTGTGTACTGTTTATGAAACTTAGTCTATTGGTCTATATAAATTGGTTATGTTTTTTATGATTATTTTAGTTTTTTATTGTTTATTATGTAAATGATAATTAGGTTAATTGGATTGATTAGGTTTTTTTATTGTTATTATTATGTTAACTTTGTTAAAAAGCTAATCTGAGGCATGTTTCGCATTTTGTAAAATGTTTCCCTCGGCATGGGACACCCCAGTGAGGGAACATTATTCTGTATAAAAAAAAGAACAACAACAATGTAAAAGTATAAATAAATAAAATTATAAATAAATAAACACACCCTTTTGTTGTACCACAATTTAATATGCATTTTTTTTTAACAATGTTTGATTATGTCCAAATGTTTGCAGACTGGCTGGATTTCCTCCCTGGGGAGTTGTTCATATTTAAATTTATTTCAACAGAGAGGAAAAACATTTTTGAGAAGGGAATATGGAAGTCTAGTTATTTACAGGACTTATGACCTGTCATTGGCTGATTTAAGTGGCCACTTTAAACACTGTGTAGCATTCACCATTCTGCCCATGTTTGAACATCCACATTTCCGCAACTCTTCCATCTGTTGACTTTTGTGAAGTAAAGGAGCTGAAACCTTTATCACGTGGGTGAGAAAGGTTTCAGCTCAAGAGAGAGGTATCAAATTTTTTGTCCACCTGCTGTAAACTGTTATTTAGAAACAGTCATCCAGACAACTCCGGTGACAACTGTCATCAAGCGGAGGCGGTCAGTTGGCTTGGCCATGTACTGCGAATGCCTCCTGAGCCTTAACCACGTTGCCTACTTCACAAGGCATCGGGTTCTCGACGTCCTGGACGTCCTTTGCTGACTGTTCATCGGCAGTTTATGTCAGAACTACGGGGCGCGAATCTGACTTGGGAGGATGCATAGGAGCTGTCAGCCGACAGAAATGCCGGGGGGATCTTCGTGGACACCAAATACTCGAACTAGGGAGCGGACATGGAATGATGTGGCATATACAAATGTTTTATTTATAATACATTAACGTTTATTTGTTATATATATATATATATCTATAGTTAGATAATTTATATAGCGCTATTTTTGTGAAAATCACCTCAAGGGCGCTGTACAATTAATAAATATCCCAGTACGTCTTGCAGCTACAGAGCGCATGGACGCATGGTTGGGATTCTAGTTCCTCGTTTTCAATTAAGATCAATAAAAATTATAACCGATATGAGCTAGATTACAGGACGTCTTGCAGCTACAGAGCGCATAGACAGTTAGAAATTTAGCCCCCATTTACACATTTTAAAAATTGACAAATAAATTTAGTGTATTAATGATACTAAAAAAAAATAAAAATAATATGAATAATAAAAAGGAGTAAGATTACAACACGCCTTGCTACTAAGCGCATAGACGATTGGAATTTTAGACCCCATTTACAAAATTAAGGTATTTTAAAGTTGATATATGAAAGCTAGATAACCAATCATCGTGCAGCTACAAAGCGCATGGACGAGTGGAATTCTAGCAAAGTTAGAATGATATCAATAAATTTACAAAAAATAAGGCATAGTAGTAAGTTTGTCAAGTGTTCATGCCAAGAAGTAAGCAATAAAAAACTAAATAAATAAAGCACTGTATCAACTCCATGGTTAACAAAGGGAGATAGATGTTCGAAGAGAATCTTTTGTAGACAGTAGGTAGATACCGTTACCATGTGGTCCACTGGCTGCTGGAGAATTTCTGGAAACGCACGTGTGTAGACTGGGGGATTATGCCTATTGCTCCAACGACTTGGTGTCCATTTTGGTACGTATTATTTCATTTCATGAGACGCAACATTCCTGTTCAATTCACTTTTTACATGAATATTACACAAACGCGTGTATGAGCGGTTTGATTTATCATTTTGTATGTTATTAGAAGGCAGATATTTGAAATATTATGTATTTATCAATAAATGTCAGTTCACTTTTAGTAGCACTGTTGTAATTTATTAATTATGGGTGTATGGGTGATGCATTCTTAAACGGTTTTAATGATTCGCATAAAATTTTATGATTTGAAGGTTACGGCGCACTATTTTTTTAAAGTTTCCATTGTTTACTATTTGTAATAATTATACTACTAATTTTATGTTTTTATCAATAAATGTCAGTTCACTTTTAGAAGCACTGTTGTTATTTATTAATTATGGGTGTAGTGTTCCAAATAGCAAAATTTAGGTACTTTCGCGTCAAAAGCTGATGCATTCTTGAACGATTTAATGATTCACATAAAATTTTATAATGTAAAGGTTACAGGCGCGCTATTTTTTTTAAGTTTCCATTGTTCACTATTTGTCACATATTTTGTTAAGAATAAAGTATAAAACAATGGTATTAAATAAATAGTCTTCTTTTTTCCACTGTTTGTCTAAAACATGACTACACTACTACACACTAACGACGTATAAACATTAACTCATTGTTTTCTAACATATAACAACTTATTTTTAAATTTATTATAAGATTATAAGCTATGGTTGGAGAGGAACTATATTTCACGCCCAGCCCGTACGGTGGCTCATAAATACGAAAAAAAAAATGTAGATATTATGATGTGCATTAAAAAAGGAGCTTCATATTTAAATATGTTTCGGAGGACACACAGGAGCTGACAGCCGATAAATGCATGGAGGCTCTTTGTGTAGACCATATGCTCTAACTAGGGACACGGAATGACGATGAATATTCATCCGAATTTTTCGCCTACTGGATAATGCTTGAAAATATTTAATTTTTAGAATACAAAATTTTCTGAGGAAAAACGATACGATAAACCGCTTAATATGAATTTTAATGTCTTATGTAAAAACGAGGCCCGGAGGGCCGAAAACATTAAGTCCGAAGGGCCTTATTTTCTGTGTTTATAGTTCTTAAGACGTTTTGAACTAACTTAATGGACCTTCACTTCCGTTCATTATGGAAAATGGCATTTAACATGTTAGAAGCACGCTACCAAAATGAAAAGACGACGCCAAGCCATAATACACAAAATTTAAAATCGATTGTTGATAATTTTTCACACGCATAAGTAATTAGGAATAATATTTGGGAATATAAATGATTGCGATCAAACATTGGATCCACGCCCGTATGGAGTCGAACAAAATTGTTGGCACTTTAAGTTTTGGGAACAACATTCCAACTTTCTAATTGGTAAACCGACTTTAGATGCGGGTTCCAAACTCAAGGGGCCGTTCGAAGACCGGCACATTTTGGTAATAAAAATTATTTACCATACACTGAAACCTCGCGTTTTACACTTTTTTTACACAGGTTCGGTATAAAACCATCCAAAAATAAATTTTAACAATAATTTACCAATATGTAAGAGTAATATAATTACACTATTCGCTATTGGAATGTCCTACATCGCTCATCACCTATTTGGCTTATAATATAAAATTATACATTTAAAAAACACGCACTATCCTGGATTCAAACTAAAGATATGAACTCTTTTTTTCTATTATATATTTTATTGCCCTTTAATAATAAGAAATATATTTATGTTTTTTTACAACAAACCTTCAAGACTTCAAAATACATACATTACCAAATATATATTATAATTGCAACAGGATAAATTTAAGGAAAACACTTTATTAGTCATTTATTAAAAAAAAAAAAAAAAACAAATTAATACTTCTTTTTACCTGCTTTGGCCTCTTTACAAACATTCGACTGTTTTTGATTTTCGAATGAAGGTAAGGTGATCAGCCTTACGCTTCAGACGTCTGTCTAGGAACAGTGAAGTATTGAAGTTTATAAACAACAACTACAATAAACCATCACGCCGTTTCCCCGTAAGGGTAGGCAGAGAGGATAGAACGCCACAACACTCTATCTTTGCATACAGATCTCGCTTCCTCTACATTCATACATCTTCTCATGCACGCGCGCCGATTATTCCGACTTTTGACATGTCCATCTTCAAGTATTTGTTGGATTTGGTCACGCCATGTCTTTCTCGGTCTACCTCTATTTCTGCATCCATCAACATTCGCATTGTAAATATTCTTAGCCGTTCTTCGCTGTCCATTCGTTCCACATGTCCGAACCAGCGCAGAGCTCCTTTCTTGATTTTGTCGATGGTGCTTGTCTCAGCCTTACATAAGGTACGGATCTCAACATTTGTGCATCTATCGTACATAGTTTTACCACACATTCGCCCGAGAGATCGCATCTCGACAGCATTCAGCCTACTTTCATCCCTGTTTTTCCAAGTCCATACTTTGCTCCCATACATCAGGGTCGGGACCAGGACTCCGCTGTGAACTGCTTATTTTGCCGCTTGCGACAAACATTTATTTATATTTTTTTTTATTTTTTTTTTTATTTTTTTTTTATCAATATTCCTACAGAGATGAGGTAGAATTTTTTCAAATTCAGGATTATCGATATTCGAGCGTTTACAGGGCTTATGACCTGTCATTGGCTGGGTTGAGTGGCCACTTTACGTTTTAACAACATTCCCCATTCCGCTTATTAGCGAATATCGACATTGGCATCATTTTGATTCCTGTATATATCCTATTCAACTAGAAAGCATTCACTAGCGTGTTGGAGCACCATCTATGTATTGATATTGAAGTTAAGTATTTTTAATTAGCATATTACTTTATTTTATGTATTTAAGACTCTTCCGAGTTAAATTAAGTACTAGTAATCGCCTGTAAATAAACATTTATTTGCCAAGGTTGATTTAAATGCTCCGTTGACTCTATTCCCAGCACTCACCTTCCTTATCCTTGCGGTTTATACAGCTTTTAAAATCAATATTTCATAACCACCGTGCTTGGATTGACCCCCAGGCCTTCAAGAATTGTAGGTGAACGCGCCGACCACTACACAACGGAGCGGGATTATTTTCCACTCGATTTTTTTGTTCAGGAATTTAACCTGAAAACAGCCATCGATTCGAAAACGTTCGTCCAGAGTTTTTTTTTATTTATTTTTTTTATTCATAAATTTCATAAAAGTACATGTTTTTATAAAATTCTAAACATATCTACTTTTACACATCTAGTAAATGTTATCACTGTAACTCTCCAAAAAAAGAGACTAACTCTTGTGCTTGGAGAGTGACTTACACTGTTTTAGTTGTTTATTTATAAGAGTTTAAATAATTTTAAATACGAGTACATGGAAAGAAAAATAAAAACATAGGATAAATAAAGAAAAAAACATAAAACAATAATACATTTATTCTAATTAAAATTTAATGAGTTTAAAAAATTTCTTCAGATTAACTTTAAATTTATTTATTGATATGTTATTTTTAATAGTTTTAAGTTCACTTTTTACACCTTTGAAGACAAAGCTATTTTGACCATGACTTGTGTGGAATTTAGAAATTTTAATATTTTGTTGGTATCTGAGTGACTTATTCATTTTAAATTATTTTCTTTTTTCTTTTTTTAAATATTTGTATAATAGAATTTATTTTATAAAGAGTGTCTACTGTATGAACCTTAAATATTTTTTATAGACTTTCCGTATTGAATGTTGAGGGTTTCTTTAAAATTACTTTAACAATTAAACTGGTTCTATTTTACACACAGAACTGTATTCCTCAGCCTGGACACAGAAAAGTATCAGAATATTTAACGTGTTCAAATGCAATGCAGGCAATACACTGTAATGAAATAATGAAAAAAGTACCTATTTCTGGTCATAAAAACAAGATTAATATAGACAAGTACCAGGAAACTAAAGCTATCTAGGTCAATAGAGTACAAAATCGCATGACATGCCGGCGTTTGTTTGCTAGGGTTTATGGCGCAAAGCGTAGGGGCACGCCCAAGGGATTTTAGCACGTAAGCTGTTCTAAATATTTCTCCCATTTTTTTAAATTTGCCAACACGAACTGCGGAAATGGGGTATTTTCACAAGTCGGGGATAAAGTCAAAAGTACAATAACATCAATATCAATTTTACAAACCAGCGCAGAGCTCCTTTCTTGATTTTGTCGATAGTGCTTGTCTCAGCCTTTTTTTAGCCTTTTTAATATACTATAAAATTAAAAATTAAAAAATATAATCTTTTACAGAATATTTTCTTTTCTCTTCATGTTACAAAAAATATTAAATCTGTCTATTTATTATAGGAGCAAATATTCATAAACATTTTTTGTATACCCACGAACAGGCCATGCCTTTGTGGGATTTTTTGTTTACTATTTTTACTGTTAATATGTAATTATCCTTTATTTTTTAATACACTGTTTTACCTCTTATGTATACTGTAAAAAAACAAAAAAAAAATATTTAAAAAAAAAATGAACTGATCGAGTTGTGGTCCTGTGGCTAGTGTCTCGGACTCACGGACCGAAGGTCCGTGATTCGAATCCCACTCTACCCCAACTCGATTCCATTTTCTAATAGTGAGTTATTTACAACTCGTTGAAAATGGCCCTCAAAATTAAATATTTGGGTAAATCATAAGAACGCAAATATTTCTTTTTTTTTTTTTTTAAATAATAATAATAATCATTGTTGTTTTGATATCGTGGTATATATTTTTTTTAAACTCGTGGTGTAGTGGTCAGTGCGTTTGCCTACCATGAAAGATCTCGGGTTTGATTCCCGGCACGGTTGACGGGAAATATTTATTTAAAAATGTGTTTTTACACTAGAATATTTCATAGCCCTAGGACTGACACCATTTAGCGTAAGACTGATCATATTACTTTCATGTTACGAAAATGATCAAAGTACGCTGCGGTTGATGTATCAACTGAGTGCTCTATGCACCATTAGGTGCGGAAAGATAATGGTGATGATGATATTTTACACGGCGCTGTGTGGACGTATCATCGTGTAAAAAGAGCTTCCTGTAAAAAAACCTTTAGGTAAAAATAATATATAATTCAATATGTGAATGGAAGAATATTTTGGGTTTGTACAAATGTAAATATAAGAGTTGATGTTAAATAATGACAAAAAAATCCCATTTTACGTATTTTTTCTCTGTCTCTGTTGAGACATATTTACAAGGTTCAAAGAGCCAAAGAGGAAGTTTAGTGGTTTTACTTTATTTTTTTATTTGTTAATATACGGAAAAAAAAATTAATATCGTATTATCAGCGCTATGATTTTTTAAAGTTTGGGGTTTCTGAAATTACTCTGCGTGTGACGTTTTAGGTTCTCTTCCGCTTCTTCCCGGGCAGTTCTGCCGATTGGTCAACCGGAAATCTTCCACAACTCTCTTATCATTGGTTGATTCGTGTGAACTAGTGACGTTCAAAGTAGTTCGTTTTAATAAAAAAAATAATTTTCATACAATATAATTCTCTCATTTTTACCGCGTATCAAAAAATATTTTTTGTATCCAATTTTTTTAATCCCTTTTTTAATTTTTAAATAACCAAAAAGTTACAATGGTAAAGGTATAAACATTTTTTTCGTGCGACGTTGGATAAATCTTATCCAAGGGTTTAAAATATGCATATTTTGAAATATCCAAAAACGAGACGTTTCGCGCGCTGTGGGAAAAACGGCACCAATGGCGTTTTAGCGTCAAACTTGTCATCTTCATCATCAGGGGCGCTACAGCCCGTTGTGGGCCTTGGCCTCCTCCAGAATTTGTCTCCAGTTCCTCAGGCCAATCGCTCTAATGTCACTTTCCACATTATCCAGCCATCTTAATTTCGGTCTGCCTCTGCTTCGTCTACCTTCCGGAGTGGTATAAAGGATCTTTTTTGGGGTACGGTTATCATTCATTCATTCAACCATTGTAATCTTCTTATTTTAATGAATTGTGCAATGTTGGGTTCACCATACAGTGCCTCTAATTCGTGACTAAACCGTCTCCTCCACACTCCGTTTTGGTCGACAGCGCCGAATATTTTCCTTAATATTTTTCTTTCAAATACTAATACCATATTTTCATCTCTTTTGGTCATAACCCAGCATTCGGCACCATATGCAATGACCGATCTGAGGAGAGTTTTGTAAATAATGGTCTTAGTTTTTCTAGTGAGCAATTTGGATCCCAGATGTTTAACAAGCCATAATAACATCTGTTGGCTGCCGATAGCCGTGCTCTAATCTCGGTACTATAATGGAATGTAGTTATGCAGAAAGCAGACAGTCCACAATTTTGAAAAAAATTGATATTGATGTTATTGTACTTTTGACTTTATCCCCGACTTGTGAAAATACCCCATTTCCGCAGTTCGTGTTGGCAAATTTAAAAAAATGGGAGAAATATTTAGAACAGCTTACGTGCTAAAATCCCTTGGGCGTGCCCCTACGCTTTGCGCCATAAACCCTAGCAAACAAACGCCGGCATGTCATGCGATTTTGTACTCTATTGACCTAGATAGCTTTAGTTTCCTGGTACTTGTCTATATTAATCTTGTTTTTATGACCAGAAATAGGTACTTTTTTCATTATTTCATTACAGTGTATTGCCTGCATTGCATTTGAACACGTTAAATATTCTGATACTTTTCTGTGTCCAGGCTGAGGAATACAGTTCTGTGTGTAAAATAGAACCAGTTTAATTGTTAAAGTAATTTTAAAGAAACCCTCAACATTCAATACGGAAAGTCTATAAAAAATATTTAAGGTTCATACAGTAGACACTCTTTATAAAATAAATTCTATTATACAAATATTTAAAAAAAGAAAAAAGAAAATAATTTAAAATGAATAAGTCACTCAGATACCAACAAAATATTAAAATTTCTAAATTCCACACAAGTCATGGTCAAAATAGCTTTGTCTTCAAAGGTGTAAAAAGTGAACTTAAAACTATTAAAAATAACATATCAATAAATAAATTTAAAGTTAATCTGAAGAAATTTTTTAAACTCATTAAATTTTAATTAGAATAAATGTATTATTGTTTTATGTTTTTTTCTTTATTTATCCTATGTTTTTATTTTTCTTTCCATGTACTCGTATTTAAAATTATTTAAACTCTTATAAATAAACAACTAAAACAGTGTAAGTCACTCTCCAAGCACAAGAGTTAGTCTCTTTTTTTGGAGAGTTACAGTGATAACATTTACTAGATGTGTAAAAGTAGATATGTTTAGAATTTTATAAAAACATGTACTTTTATGAAATTTATGAATAAAAAAAATAAATAAAAAAAAACTCTGGACGAACGTTTTCGAATCGATGGCTGTTTTCAGGTTAAATTCCTGAACAAAAAAATCGAGTGGAAAATAATCCCGCTCCGTTGTGTAGTGGTCGGCGCGTTCACCTACAATTCTTGAAGGCCTGGGGGTCAATCCAAGCACGGTGGTTATGAAATATTGATTTTAAAAGCTGTATAAACCGCAAGGATAAGGAAGGTGAGTGCTGGGAATAGAGTCAACGGAGCATTTAAATCAACCTTGGCAAATAAATGTTTATTTACAGGCGATTACTAGTACTTAATTTAACTCGGAAGAGTCTTAAATACATAAAATAAAGTAATATGCTAATTAAAAATACTTAACTTCAATATCAATACATAGATGGTGCTCCAACACGCTAGTGAATGCTTTCTAGTTGAATAGGATATATACAGGAATCAAAATGATGCCAATGTCGATATTCGCTAATAAGCGGAATGGGGAATGTTGTTAAAACGTAAAGTGGCCACTCAACCCAGCCAATGACAGGTCATAAGCCCTGTAAACGCTCGAATATCGATAATCCTGAATTTGAAAAAATTCTACCTCATCTCTGTAGGAATATTGATAAAAAAAAAATAAAAAAAAAAATAAAAAAAAATATAAATAAATGTTTGTCGCAAGCGGCAAAATAAGCAGTTCACAGCGGAGTCCTGGTCCCGACCCTGATGTATGGGAGCAAAGTATGGACTTGGAAAAACAGGGATGAAAGTAGGCTGAATGCTGTCGAGATGCGATCTCTCGGGCGAATGTGTGGTAAAACTATGTACGATAGATGCACAAATGTTGAGATCCGTACCTTATGTAAGGCTGAGACAAGCACCATCGACAAAATCAAGAAAGGAGCTCTGCGCTGGTTCGGACATGTGGAACGAATGGACAGCGAAGAACGGCTAAGAATATTTACAATGCGAATGTTGATGGATGCAGAAATAGAGGTAGACCGAGAAAGACATGGCGTGACCAAATCCAACAAATACTTGAAGATGGACATGTCAAAAGTCGGAATAATCGGCGCGCGTGCATGAGAAGATGTATGAATGTAGAGGAAGCGAGATCTGTATGCAAAGATAGAGTGTTGTGGCGTTCTATCCTCTCTGCCTACCCTTACGGGGAAACGGCGTGATGGTTTATTGTAGTTGTTGTTTATAAACTTCAATACTTCACTGTTCCTAGACAGACATCTGAAGCGTAAGGCTGATCACCTTACCTTCATTTGAAAATCAAAAACAGTCGAATGTTTGTAAAGAGGCCAAAGCGGGTAAAAAGAAGTATTAATTTGATAATTTATTTTTTCTAATAAAGGACTAATAAAGTATTTTCCTTAAATTTATCCTGTTGCAATTATAATATATATTTGGTAATGTATGTATTTTGAAGCCTTGAATAGACCCAGGGCCTCGAATATGACGCGAAATTGAAAGAACGAAATGAATTATTTTTAAACGTTTGGTCCAGATTTTGTAATTTTAAAATAAAATTAATAGGCAAGCCCGGCTTATGGGCTTCTATGGAAATACCGCCACTGCTGACGGAGATACTTTAAATGTTCACGCAAATATACTAATTTTCGTACGGTTTTTTTTCATAGACAGTCGAAGATAACTCTGTTAACTTCCCACTGTAATCGGGGCCCAGAAGCACTTTGTGCATTATGATATTGATTTTTATATCGATGACTTAGATACAAACTATCTATATATAGATACAAGTTATCAATTATGACCCGATATCACATAACTTAACGTTTTATCTTGTTAAACCGCTCTTCAGTTGATAAATAAAATAAAAATGATGAATCCGATTAGATTACCATTAGCTAACATCCTAACCCAATTTACCGACGTACGTGTTTTGAAATAATATGAATAAATATATATTTTTTTGATATTGCAACAGAGAAAGAAAACACCTTTGAGAGAGAAAGTTCTTTATTTATACTTATTTTAAAAAAATATTGACTAAATCAGTAGATTTTTCAAAATGGTTGGTAAATACATAATTAATAATAACGTTTCTACCTCTCTAATAGATTGAAAACTCGAGTTTAGAGAGGGAGTTCTTTTTACATTTATTTTTATACATATATACTTACACACATATATATACATGTACATACAGACACACGTACATTAGAGTGGGCCGATGATGTATGAGGTTTTTTATTTTTTCAGACATCAAAGTGAAAGGGGTCTAAAAAGTTGCATTTTGGATCACATTGAACGTAAAAATTATTTAAAATAATATTCCATACTACTTTTGGCCCTCAACCGAGGTTTGAAGTTTATCACTGTCTGAACATTTTGTTAATTATCTATATTGATAAAATTATTTTGAGTTAGTAAATAAATAACTTAATCACATTACAAATTCGTACGCGCTTTAAAACTACCGAAATGGAAAAAGTTTACACTCCGCGGAACTAATTCCGTCGAGCGCCTGGCTAATATTGACGAAAACAATGGCCTATTAAAACAATGCTACCCATTTATTACGAAACAAAGACTTAGATTCTTATTTAATAAGGTTTATTGCACATTATAACATTTAATTAGACTGATTTTTTTACTTAAATACGAAATGACGGCCGGTTTACTCCAAAAAATCGACTTTTTCGAAAACTTCAAGCTCTGGTTAAGGGCCAAAAGTAGTATCGAATATTTTTTTTGATATTTTTTGCATTCTGAGTAATACAAAAGGCAACTTTTTAGACCCCTTTCATTTAAAAATTCGGAAAAAAAAATATCGACCCACCCTAACATACATACATTCATAAAACATAGACAATTTATTTATAATGCGAAACTTCATGGTCACCATCTGTATATATATTTTTTTAAATTATTATTTATTTTCATATTTTATTTTCGACATCCAGTAAGAATCTCCAATCCGTGGCATGCATAAAATTTTCTGCCTCCCTATGACCAATGTCACGAAAGATTAGATTATTATTGCTCTAAGATTAGAGCACACGTATGTACCGTATTTCAGGATTTAAAACAAATAAAATAAATTAATAAAATAATCGTACCTGATAAAGATTCCATTGAGCCAATCAGGAAAAACGCCACCAAAACTGCCATCCCTGTACTTCTTAACAACGACACCATTTTGAATTTTCTGTCACTTCACAACAACACTCACTTTTCACAACAACTTGCTATTGGACGTCTACGCGCTTGAGTCACACTTGAACTTCGAAATTGGCTCAAGTGGTCAAATTAAAGGCACTTCACAGCTGAAAAAATAAGAAAAACACGGTTAGTAATTTATTTTATTAATATCAAAAACATTTTTCACTAATTATTTTTAATTAATTAAACTTCCGTCATCATCACCAAAGTACTTTCGAAACGACCCAATTTTTTACCGGACACGGAGCTATGAGAAGTTACCTATATAGGTTTAAATGAAGGAATGATGACTATTGTCCATGCGATGATATTTCTTCAGAGTATCAAACATCTGTTATTTCAGTGCCCATTTTTCAGTTTACAACGCCATCATCCTGAAGCAGAATGCAGGAAAGATGGAATATCCTTAACAGATATCCACACTGTAGTTAAAAGTAGTTATCACGCGCCATTGTTCTTGAACTTTGCAACAATGGTGATTGGACTCATAAAGGTAATAAACCAAATCAGTGATCGAACATCCCATTTCCATGACAAACAAAAACGATTTTTTCCGAGTACCTTAGCCTTGTACATGACACGTAAGGCTACTAAATACTGGAGTCCAAATATATATTTAAAAAATTTAAAAAAACATTATGCCAATCTATTTTGGAGTACGGTATAATCGGTTGGGGTGGTGCGAGTGACACAGTTTTAAATAGTGTATTTGTTGCACAAAAATCCATAATTAAAACAATACTCAGAGTCCCGATACAGACATCTACTGAAGAAACATTCCACAAATCACAACTTATGACACCTAAACAATTATACGCTAAAACAATACTCACAGATTCAAAAACTACTTTTACTAAAATGAAAGACATAACCCCTACAATACATCACAAACAAATAATATAATACCTATATCCTCAACACAAAGAAAACTTAAACAAATACAAACTAATACCACTTTCGGACAAAGAGATTTTAAGTAATATTCAATTAAAATCTATAACCTACTTCCACTATCTATTAAAACAATTAGTAACGAGAAAATGTTTAAAAAGGCTATAAAAAAATGAATAGTGAAGCTAGGTAGAAGTAAAGGGGATTGTCTCATTCGCCCAAACCAATATTGAATCAACTGCTCCACAAGTGTATAGCTTATGTTAGGTTTTTGTTATTTTCATTGTGCGTTTTGTAATGTAAATTATATAAAAACAAAAACAAAAAACAAACCATCACGCCGTTTTCCCGTAAGGGTAGGCAGAGAGGATAGAACGTCACAACAATCTTTGCATACAAATCTCGCTTCCTCTACATTCATACATCTTCTCATGCACGCGCGCCGATTTTTCCGACTTTTGACATGTCCATCTATAAGTATTTGTTGGATTTGGTCATGCCATGTCTTTCTCTGTCTTCCTCTATAGATGTACATATATACCTAGTTTTTAAAACTGTGAATGTTTTGTTAATTATCTATGTTTATTAAGTAAGGCTTCTTTGTTTATTCTTTAATGAAAAAACATTTCAAAAAAGTATATTGTTAAGTGTCCTCCGCACGGGTAACCCCAGTGAGGTCACATTATTTTTACTATTAATCATAGTTTGTAAGAGAAAAATATGAATGAATAAATAAATAAATATAAATAAATAATCGTCTTAGTATATACCGATGAAGATAGCCGTTCATAATCGCGGCCCTGATGATGTAGTAACCTCGAAACCGATCGACGTATAATTTAAAAAGTTTATACAAAATTATAAACAAATGGTGTAGGTTAATATGGTTTATTTTATTTTTATATATTTTTTGGAGACATACAGTCGATAATGATTAAATTACATATTAAAGATATAGTTGTCAGACAGATCCAATTAGTTTCTATATAATAATCGAACATATTAAATTATGGTGCATTCTTAAATTTGTGCATGCGAATATATATTATTTACGAATATATACATATATATATATATATTTATATATGAGATGGATATGTTCTCATCATCACTATGACAGCATCATCTGTATGGCATGTGATGTTAATGACCTCATCTCCTTTAGTAGATTCACTACTTTTTTTTATTCTTAAAAGCGTTTTTTTTATATATATTTATTCTGCTTGCGGAAGAAAAGGTTTTAGGCGTATATATTGTTGTTGTATATTTAGTTATAAAGGTGCTAAACTTGCTTTGTTTCTTTGTTGTTCGCGATATGTGTTATTTTCTAGTTATAAATATTATTTATGTCCCTAATTGAGTTGTTGTAACTCCTTGGAATGTAATTCCACGTATTATACTTGTAAAATACTTTTTGTTATATGATTTATAAATAAAAATAGAAAATATATATAAAAATATTACATATATGTAAAAGGTTGTGTTTGTGTGTATTTGTATGAGAGTAAATATTCGGTTGTAAGTAAGCTAGAGATGCCACGAATATTCGGCTCCTATTCGATGTTCGACCTATTCGGACACTTTTTTCAATATTCGGTATTAGTCCGAATACTCCGTACTATTCGGCCGAATATCGAATACCAAATCATGAAAAAAAAAAAACGCACACATTATCAAAAATCATATCTATTTTATGCACAAATTACTAGATTCATATTTAAAATCTATCAGTGGTAAGTTGTAATTCAAAAAAACATTTTATTTCTATTCACACTGTGGCTGCTAAGCCAGCCAATGACAGGTCATAGGCCCTGTAAATGCCTAGACTTCCAAATTCCCTTCTCAAAAATATATTAATATTTGTTTCATTTAGAATGAGGGACACCGATAGGAAGATCCTCTGTCTTTAAAACGGTTTTTGGGTGTGTGAAGGGAGTGCTTTTACTGCAATGGATACATAAAAGTGTACATATTTTAATTTTCCAATTGATTAACATAAAATTTGAATTTATATGACACTGGGTTGGTCATATGACCTCTGATCCGCCACGTAAAATTATACTTCAAATATTTCCTAACTTATCCACTCTATTGGGCAACTCTCCAAGTAAGTCAAATCAATAAATTAATTGAACCTTAATGTAATACAAATCCCTTTTAATTCACCGTAATTAAAAACACGTAGAAACGCATTAATTTATGCATTTTTACAAGGCTTATCTTAATGGAAACATGGTGATCAAATAATACATTATTTATTATTATTAGTATTTAAAGCATTAAATAAGTAGCTTATTTGATGTTCCGACTATGCCCCGACAAACACATTTTAGTGTTCCTTCACGTACTCAGAAATGATGGTATTTTGTTCCTCGGCATCGTATCGACGGTGGAAATGGAATTAAAAGTTAGTATTAAGTTATTTTTTTCACTTTGGCAATAACCGTCTAGCGATTCGTCTCGCCGTGGATTTCAAATCTTCAAATAGAATGCTGTTAACCTTTTACACCGATTTTTAAATATATTTTAATGGAAAACACTGTATATAATTTCATATAATATTCCCAATTTAGGGACATGCAGATAACAATATTTATTTACAGACGTATTTATATTTTAAAAGTATGTTATTTTCAAAAGCAGAATAGAAATAAAGATACACTACAAATTAAGAGTATGAAAAAGATCCAAAAATTACAATATAAACATAATACATGTTAATAAGGTTTAATTTAACATTCACAAATTTATTGTTTATTTATGCTTTCTTAAGTTGGTTTATATCATCTTAGGATCGATGTCTTTAACACGAGCCTTGTAAAATTTAAAAAACAATGTGAAATAAAAATGAATATTATATTGTATTGAAATATTATGTACTTAGTTATTCAAAACAAAAATGTGATTATTACAGTGTTTTTGTATAAAGCGGCCTGGCTTTTTTTAACAGAACATAGAATTGACGTTACTGCATCCGATAACACACATATCTAATTTTTTCAAAATTAGGGACTGGTTGCTTTATGCATACCTAGGTTCAATTAAGAGTAGCAATCGAGTGAAAAACTCCCGTCCAGGGTGGGTTCTGGCGCTTCATACATAGAACTGTATTCCTTCTTAATCATCATGATTCCCTTTCCGCACCTAATGGTGCATAGGGCACCAGTCCACATGATTTTTTTTGGAGATATTGGTGTTATCGGGTACAGTAAGGTCAGTTCTATGTTCTGCTAAAAACAGCCAGCCATTTTAATACAAAAGACTGTAGTAATCACCTTCTGAAAAAAGTGTTGATCACAAAACCGGAATGTCTTAATTTGCAGAAAACACCCACAGCACTAGATAGATCTTACTTTAAGATGCTGATGGAAAATTAACGCCTCCAGAAATCTAGTTCTCTTTAATAAATTAAAGTACATGATTATTTCAATTTTATGAATTCATTTATTCAAAAATTCAAATGATTTAGAAACCAAGTGGGTTTTAAGTTTCTTCCGAAACATCACTTTACTCTCACAGTTTCAGACCTTTGCTGGGAGAGCATTCTATGCTGTAGGGCCTGCGACCGCAAATGCGCGTTTGCCAAATTTAGTGCGCTATTTGCGTAGAGGTATAATAATTTTTCATTTCGATGTAGATTTAGCTGATCTAAGCGTAATACGTCTATCAGCTAGTTCTACATCATCATCATTCCCTTTCCGCACCTAAAGGTGCATAGGGAAATGCATTGGTACACCAATCGCAGAGAATCTTGATCATTTTCGTTACATAAAGGTAAGATGACGAGTCTAAAGCTAGGGTTTTCTAGGACAGCGGTGCCCGTATCTTAACGCCCGTAGTGAACGGTGATGCGGTGGACAGCCGTCGTAGTGGTGACTAGAGAGTGGTTTTATTTTTTAAAGGTGTTATCAACACCATTTTTATAGGAAACCACTCTCTAGTCACCGTTACGACGGCTGTCAACCGCATTAATGTTCACTACGGCCGTTAAAATACGGGCACCGCTGTCCTAGGAAACCCGAGCTTTACGCTTCAGGAACCAGTCCAGGGACTATGAAATATTCTAGTGTGAAAACACCCTATTAAAAACATATTTTAAATACACCACGTCGGGAATCAAACCCGAGACCTCTTGAATGGTAGGCAAACGCGCTGACTATTATACCACGAGGCCGACGTTGTCTGTCTGGGCACGCATAAATAATATAAATAATTATCTATAATTAATCAGCTGTGAAAGTGTTAAATGCAAACGATGACAGAGTTTTTTATCCTGCTTTTGAAAACAAACATGGCCGCCTCCGTGATTTGGCGGGAATGGAATTCGGAAAATTCGTGACTAGACAGCGGTAAAATATTACACTTTTAATTTTAATTCACGAAAATCTCATTTAGACGACTTCATTCCGGTAGACATTAGACCATCTTACGTTGGGAGATAAATAATTATCACTAACACTACGTATTTTAACAGATTTTTCAAGACGCCATATTTTTCTTTGACGCTGAGAAACGCGTGTCATATTGCACAAACACGTCTCCAAGGAATGTGGTATGGATTCTTGCCATTTTTTAAAATAAAATATCCCATTTTACGAGTACCGATAAAAATATATGAAATGTATTGAGAATAATTAATTGTATTTCTAAAATCAATATGGGTATTGTGGAGAAGTGTTCGCATATATAACTTTAAAAAAGAAATAAAAAAAAATAAGACACTAGAAAAATGCGACATGTTTGGCATTGATAGATGTGACGTCAACATTTGTGACGATGTTCTATAAAAATTTGAACAGTTAGGAACAAAGTTGAAAATTAACATAAATCGTGACGTATTAGGGGCGTGACAAACGCAATGACCGTTTTTGCGTGAATTAAAAATGACAAATTTAAAAATATATTTTATGCTAGTGCAATAAAGAACTTTAAATTGACAGAATTTTTAAATATTTTAATTCATTCGTCGGCCTCGTAGTGTAATGGTCAGCGCGTTGGCCTACAGTGCAAGAGGTCTCGGGTTCAATTTCCGACATGGTTGACATAAAATACTTATTTAAAAAGGAGTTTTTGCACTAGAGTATTTTATAGACCCTGGACTGGTACCTGAGACGTAAGACCGATCATCATACCTTAATGAAAAAATAATTATCAAGATACACTGCGATCAGTGTACCAATGCATTAGATGCGGAAATGGAATGCTGATGATGGTGTTTTTCATAAAACCTTATTACTTGTATCAACGTATGACAGGGTTACAAATGATGAAATCAGGCGAGAGTGTAAATCTGAGTCAGGCATAATTGATAAGATTAAGAAAGATCTCTAAGATGGTTTGGTCGGGTAGAACGAATGGACGACGAAAGAATGGTAAAACAAATATGGCGGAAATGAACGGTAACGTGAGACGAGGACGACCGAGGAAGAAGTGGCATGATAAAATAAACCAGGCGAAATTCCTTAAAGCTTATAGAAAGCTATATAGAGGGAAGAAAGGCAATGACAAAGAACCTTAATTATATGAGTGATTAAATACCTGTAACTATAGGGGTCCCTCAGGGGTCTATATTAGGCCCCCTATTGTATTTATTGTATATTGATAACCTTAGACATTCAAATGTATCAGGGAGGTATTTTGTATATGCAGATGATACTCTATTGATTTATATATGTGATAATGAAACCCAACTGCAAAACAACATCAATGAGGATCTGAATAAATTTATAAGAACTCACTAACAATAAATACAAATAAGACTAAATATATGATAATAAAACAAGAAAACAAACGCCCCATGAAACTTAACCTAATAATTAAAGATGAGCAAATTAAACAAACAGAAAATGTAAAGTACTTGGGTTTGGAAGTGGGTGAAAAATTAGCGTGGACAAAACATATCAAAGCAGTTATAAAAAAACTAGCTCCAATTATTAGAATTATGAGAAGAACAGATGTCTTTGACAAAAGTACAAAATTAATGATATACAATGCTTTTATACTTCCACACTTGGATAATTAATATGGTCGCAATGTAGTAAACAGATGCAAGAATCAATACAAAGAACAATGAATAAAGCACTTAAAGTAACATTTCATTTTAATAAATATACTAGAACCACAGATTTATAAAGAATAACAAAAATGCTCAATCTAGAGGAATTGACCTACACAGAAAGAATAAAAATGATATTTAAGATGAAAAAGAATAAAATAAAGACAAATATTAAATTTAATTTTAACTACAACATACATAAAATAAATACAAGAGCATCAAATAATTTAACTTGCGAACGACCTAGGACCAACGGAAAAAGAAACAGTTTATTGTATACAGCAATCAATTTTTACAATTCACTTTCTAATGATCTAAAAAATATACAAAACATGTACGTAAGTACGTACTTAAAACATCTAAATAAAACAGTTCTTACAGCCCGTGTGACGAGTGATATGTGATGTTATTTTATCGAATTTTTATTTAAACTATTGTGTTATTATATATAATATCCCCTCATACCAGCACTTTTGCTGATTGGGAATATTTCGTACAAATAAAATATGTAATATGATGTAATATGTAAAGTTTAAAAATTTTGTATTTTGACATAAATAAAAAATAAATAAAAAAATAATATTAGACCCTATTGTTTCATTTAAAAAATATGTTTATTCAAAACGTTTGTATTCTTTTTAGTGTGCGTATGTGTGTGTAATTCGTACACACATATGAGCATAAGCAGATGTTTGATAGTACTATTACTGTGGCAATTATTGACAGCTGGTAGTGAGCAGCGACTTTAGTCGACAATTGTAGCGAAATTTAGAGCCCCTTGTCAAATTCAAATTTCAAATTTAGTGGAGAACGCGTTCTAAATTACAAATTTAATTGAAATGGGTAGGGGGCGGAAATAACGAGACATTCTGAGGATTAAATTGAAACTTATTTGAATAAACCGGTCATAAAACGCATGATATCTCAACAGAAACCATCAACTAGGACTAACAGAAAAAGAAACAGTTTTGTGTATACTTTCATTCATTTTTGTCAAATTGGTTTTAAAAATCTTTTTCTTGAATTCTAAGTTTAGTGTGTAAAAAAAAAAAAAAACGGGAAACCAAACAATTTATAACAGTCAAAAAAAGTGTTTGTTTATTTATTTTTTATATCTCGGTATCAAAAAATACTTGATTTACTTGTATTTAATTTTTTTAAACTTTTATTTTATTGATATATTAAAGATTTTTTATATTTTTACGTAAACATTATTATATTGTGTTACCAAAATGTTTAAAAAGAGAAATCCCTGCAAAAAAACTGCTTTTGCAGTTTGGCGGGAATCAAGAAAATTGTTTAGAAGAATGCTTATGTGAAAAAAATTTCAATAATAAAAATATATATATATGAAACAAAAAACGGAGAAAATAAATATTTTGTAACGGATTTATCTCTGTTGTAATATATTCATAGAAATATTAATATTTATACATAGAAAGAATGCACAAGGAATCATTCTGTGTAAATATTTCGCGTGTCCTTCGCATTCTTTTTCTACGTTTCGGATCGCATTACAGCGTCCATTATCGGAGCTGATGTTATTTGTGTAAATATATGCATCTATTCGCCTTCTTAAAAATTTCACTCCTTTGTTGTACACAAAATACGAGTATCGTTAGTTTATTTTTTATTTTATTTATTTAATGCACAAAATACACAATTTTACAGAGACACAATTATATGTTTTCTATGTCCCGACTTGTTAGAAAATTCCGTGTTAAGTCGGGACTCTTCGATATATAAATTAAAAAATTTTATTTACATATTAAAACAATATACAAAATAATAATAGAAAAATAAAAAAAATATAATACATGTCGAAAATGGAATCAAAAGTTTTACAATAATATGTATGACAGCGATGACATACACATACAGTACTAGTAAAGTAACCAGACCGCGAACAATATATTATCATAACACAAATAAAATATAGTTTTGTGTAATGTAGTCTGACGATGTCGGTCACGACGAAACCCGGTCACTAGTAAATAAAATAATTATAAATAAAAGTGGAATAAAACTATAAAGTATTTTTATTATTATAAATAATATTATTTGAGAATTCGCTACTTACACGTGAAATGTGATCCCACCCAGTTCCATTTAAATCCCAGTAGTATTTTGACAGAACAAGGCAAAATAGAATTTAAATTGGCAGTTGCGTACCTAGCGACGTCTACAGAGTAATTAATGATTAAAACGTAAAATTATTCATTTAGTTATATAAGTTTAGTCGACTTCAGTTTGATGCGCAAATGCGGTTTCTGGACTGTTCTAATTTTATGGGCACAGCCTAAAACGTCGTAATATGTTGGTGAATATGTATAAATCTTACATATCTTAGATATATTAATTTTAAGATGGGGTTTTCTACTAATCAATTAAATTATAACAAAATTTTAGACTCTCTTAAATTAACTAAATTGCAAGAACGAAGAACATCGACCGATCTTATGACTTTATATAAAATAATAAAACCAATGTTCGATACCCCTGATCTACTGAAATTGATTTCATTCTATGTACCACCTAGATTAAGCAGAACATCTACAATATTTTATTGTCAAAATTCTCGAACGGTAGCTCAATATAACTCACCTATTGTTAGATTACATAATACCGGGAATGAATATGCATCACATTTTGATATATTTAGTTTATCTCTGCCTTACTTAAAAAATAAAGTGACCAACATATTTTTATCAAAAAGAGCAAATCATCTTCAGAAGATTGGGTTGGAATAGTTATAATTTGATTGATTAATGTATTTTGTTATTGTATAATTTCTTTAAAATATGTATGTATTTCAAGTAATTAATAATGTGTATAGTACGAGTATATTAATATTTCATACTCGATTTTTTTTATTTTTAATATTTTTATTTCTAAGCACTCTTTATACCACATATATGTAAATGGCAGAAATGCCGTATATAAATAAAAATATAATTTGAAATTAATAAAATATGACATTTAATATTTAAATGTGAATTTGTATGCATATATTTATATGCAAGTGGCTGCGAACGCCCGCCGTACGAAGCGTCAGCGTCGCTATTTTTGGCGGTAACAGCCGGCGTTCTAAATCCTATTTTTGAATTCAAATTTATCAAAATGGCGCGCTATCTACACCTCCCCACCCCCAAGTCGAACGCTCAGATATATAAATATTGCGAACGTTTTGTCGTTAGGCTCATCGTCAGATTTCAGAACAGAGTAGCCATCGAGTAGGAAACACTCGTCTTAGGTTCCTGTAATATCTCACACACAATTAGGTATTTTTCATTCCGCCAGGACACGAGATGTTATAATATGCTAAAATATTTTAAATCAGTAGCTCAATCACAAATAACTATCGTCGTGCTAATAAGCGACGTGATTACAATTTCTCACCATGGTTGTTTACCGTATTCGCGATCACAATGGAACAACTACTATTGAATGTCAAAATATTTACGTTTCGCGACGTATAATCCTGCTGCGCAATCACATATTTGAATTTCAACGGTGTAAATATGGAAAATATTCCAAAACTGGATTTATATATTATTTCATCATGCTATTTATTGTATTTTACTGCTGCAGAAAAAAAAAAAAAACAACCTTCGGTCAAATAGGATTGGCCCAATACTCGGTCAAAATGTACAATCTACTTCCATTATCCATAAGGACAATTAGTAAGTTCTTACAATATTAAATTATTATTAAGAAATGGATAGTGGAGGTGGGTTGCGCACGGATCGATGAGTGGATCAAGTCAAATAGGTAAAATGTGTGTACTGTTTATGAAATTTGTTATATTGGTCTATATGTATTAATTATGTTTTTTATGATTATTTTTGTTTTTTATTTAACATATTACAACAGAGAAGAACATTTAAGATAAGGTAATATGGAAGTCTAGGCATCTACAGGGCTTATGACCTGTCATTGGCTGGTTTAAGTGGCCTTCACACACTGTAACATTCACCATTCTGCCCATATTTGAACATCATTTGGCGGCCTCCGTGGTGTAGTGGTCAAGACGCTTGACTCACAGACGGAAGGTTCCGGGTTCGATTCCCGGTGAGAACACAAAAAAATAAATGTGATTTTTCTCAAGCCTGGGTGTTCTGTGATGTAATTCACCGCTGTAATTGGGCCTCCTGGCCTGTTGTGGTGCAAAAATAAAAATAAATAAATAAATAAATCTATATTCCTTCAATTCTTTCATCTGTTGATGTTTGTGAAGTCAAAGGGCTGAAAATTTTATTTATGCGGGTGAGATGCATTCAATTGAATTATTTCACCTACATACTAGGCAACGCCTGAAAAATTTTTTTTTTCAATTTCTATACTTCTTCATGGACCAGGTGGATTTATCAACAATATTTTGAGTTTGTCTAAATTTTTGTAGACAAGAACTGGACTCTTCTTCTCTGTTGTAGTATGTTAATGTTAACAGCTCCCCAGGGAGTTGAATCCAGTCCTTGTCTACAAAAATTTGGACAAACTCAAAATATTGTAGTTTTTTATTGTTTATTATGTTAATGATAATCAGGTTAATCAGATTAATTACGTTTTTTATTGTTAACTTTGTTAAATAGCTAATTTAGGACATGTTTCACATTTTATTGTAATATTAAGTCCATTTGTAAATACTCGCTACAAACTTTGAAATATATTTTTTTCACTTAAATTTTAATTTAAAAAAAACTCATTTATGTTTTCTTTTTCCTTCTCTTTTTTATACTTTCATAATTAACCTTACATATAATTGCTTTATAATATGGAAACTTCACTGGTCCATTAGAATTAAGTCTAATTGTGTAAAATATAAAACTTTGTAACTGTACTGTATGTTTCCTAAATAAAAGAAAATAAAAATAAATTTTAAAAAATTCCCTCGGCACGGGACACCCCAGTGAGGGAACATTATTTTGTACAAAAAAAGAATACAAACAATGTAAAAGTATAAATAAATAAATATACTCCCAGGTATTTTAAACTCTCGGCCTTTTTGATGACTTGGTTTGGCAGATTAATAAAGTATATTCTGTAATAGTAACGAAGAAAAAATATTCGTCTGTAAAATGTTGTTTTTGCCGGTTACGATGTTTTGACAATCATAAATATCTAACTAACTAACTAACTAACCATCACGCCATTTCCCCGGAGGGGTAGGCAGAGAGGATAGAACGCCACACCACTCTGTCCTGGCACACTTCCTTTTCTTCCTTAACATTCATACATCTTCTCATGCACGCACGTCGATTATTCCGACTTTTCACATGACCACTTTCAAGAATTTGTTGTACTTGATCATGCCATGTCTTTCTCGGCCTTCCTCGACTTCTACAACCAGACACATTCGCATCATAAATCTTTTTAGCCGTTCTTTCATCATTCATTCGCTCCACATGACCGAACCATCGCAAAAGACCTTTCTTAATTTTGTCGATAATGCTTAACTCAGCCTTGCATTCTGCTCTAATTTCGATCATAAATATCGTTATCTTAAAATATTTTATGATGACAAGATACGTGTTTGCCTAAGAGCGATATTATAAATATAGGAATGTTTACTTTAAAACATGTGTTTGTACGCAAAACCAACAAAATTAAACAAAAATCAAACTCGCAAACAAAGTATTGTCACAGAAGATAAACGTTATTTAGAAATAGCTCACACCTGATGGTGCAAAGGACATGAAATACGGTATTATCACTATGCAGAAAATATAGTGATAGTTCTGTCAATAATGCATGTCTCTTCACGGATCTCGACATTTGTGCACCTAACCTAGGGGTAGGCAGAGAGGATAGAACGCCATAACACTTTATCTTGGCATACAGACCTCGCTTCCTCAACATTCTTACATCTTCTCGTGTACGCACGCCGATTATTCCTATTTTTGACATGTCCATCTTCAAGTATTTGATGGACTTGATCGTGTCATGTCTTTCTCGATCTTCCTCGTTTTCTGCATCCATCAACATTCGCATCGTAGATCCTTTCAGCCGTTCTTTCGCTGTCCATTCGCTCTACATGTCCAAACCAACGCAGCACCCCTTGATTCTGTCGATAATACATGCCTCAGCCTTACACACTTCACGGATCTCGACATTTGTGCACCTATCATACATCGTTTTACCACACATTCGCCCGAGGGATCGCATTTCAACAGCTTTCAACCTACATTCATTATTATTATTCCAATTGCATACTTCGCTCCCATACATTAGAGTTGGCACTAGAACTCCGTTGTGAACTGCTAGTTTAGCCTCCTGCGATAAACATTTGTTTGCCAAAGTAGATTTTAGTGCACCGATCACCCTGTTCCCGGCACTCTCCCTCCTTTCAATATCTTTCTCGGCCTTTCTCGGCCTTTCCGTCCCTGGTAAACATACTTCCTAGGTACACAAATTCTTCTACCTTATTCAGAATATCTCCGTTCACGCTGATCTCACATTTAGTTAGATTTTCATCCCTTTCAAAAACCATCACAGGATTTTTCAAAGACTATTTAATTATTATTAATATTTAAAGCATTAACTTTGTGATCAAAAATTTAACTAAATGTTATTAAATAATAATAATGGTTAATTAACAAAAATTACAAATTCTTTATCTACTACATACGTACTTATGTAACAGATTTCTCTGGATTATGTCTAGTCTGCCTAACTAGATACAACCTGTTTTAAGGCAGACATTTTTATGCAAAAATAAACAATAACATGACTACCTACTAGTAAATATTTATATACAGGGTGTTCATTAAACCCTGTCACATCCGAACCCACGATGATCAGTATGAGCAAGAAGACATATTGGCACAATAAAATATTTTTTTAAAACGAATCAAATTTAAAAAAATAAACTATCAAAAAAAGCAAATGGTTGCTTACTTCTGCAGGGGAGAAACGAAGAGGGGGAAGGGAGAATCTAATACTGCGCCGCACTCCCTTCACTTCTCCCCTGCAGAAGTTAGCAACCATTTGTTTTTTTAAAATATTTTATTAAAAAAAAAATTCTTTGTACTAAATATATTTTTAAATATGCTAATATGTCTTCTTGCCCATATTGATAATTGTGGTTTCAGATGTGACAGGGTTTAAATAACACTCTGTATATAATTCCTCTGCTCAGCTCTTTAACTTCACAAACGATGTTCAAATATAGGCAGAATGGTGAATGTTACACAGTGTGTAAAGTGGCCACTTAAACCAGCCATTGACAGGTCATAAGCCCTGTAGATGCCTAGACTTCTATATTACCTTCTCTTAAATGTTCTTCATCTCTGTTGTAATATAAACAACTCCGCAGGGAGTTGAATCCAGTCCTTGTCTACAAAAATTTGGACAAACTCAAAATATTGTTGATATATATATATATTAAAGGCTACTCAACTTAGGCCCGAAAGGCCGATGAAACGAGGCCTGGAGGACCGATCACATAAGGCCCAAAGGGCCGAAATTCATAGTATGTAACGTTGGCAATAACCGACTGTGTCCTGCTAGTAAAACTATAATTATTTTCCGTATCTAATAGTGCATAGGGCACTAGATTCATACACGGAACGCGTCACGTCTTGACCAATTTTATTAGATGTAGGTAAGCTGACCAGTTTTAAGCTTCAGATGCCAGTCCAGGGGACCATAAAAAATATTCTGGTTTAAACACAAGTTTACATTCATGTCAACCATTTCCCTTGCCCCTTCTTTATTTACATTTAAGTCAAGATTGGAATGGCACTATCTAAATATTTAAATAGTTCCTTATCCTTCTTCTTTCCTTCCCATCCCCTCTCCTCTCTTCATAGTAAAGTGTTAATTGTTTTTAATTTTTGTATAAAATTGTAAGATTCAATATGTCCATGTATTTGTAATTTTCTTAAACTAAACGGTTTGGGTAGGTAGGAAGAAATTGCCTTAAGGCAATATGCCCGCCCTTATATGTATATTTATTGTATATGTATATAAAGTGTTAAATAAATAAACCATGCCAGGAATCGAGCCCGAGGCCTATTGTAAGGTAGGGCGTTGATTAAATATGCCGCAATTGATAAAAAAGGCAGTGCCGTATGTACCGTAATGTAAAAAAAAAATTGGATAGTATTCAATTGAAATTATACAGTGATAATATTTTGTGTGGTACATTATTTTAGATCATTATTTGAATATTCAAATTTTAAATTTCATTTCGAACAATGGTTCTATTTTTAAATAATATGACGCCTGCGTTTACCGGCGCAGGCTATTAAATCGTAAAAATAAATCACATAACACAGCGGAACACAAAACAATAATAAAAACTAGTGTAAAATATTAAATGAATTTAAAAAAACGCACTGAAAAACTTGAGATGAAGCGGGTAATCTTAGAAATGGAAAAAATAAAATATTAAAACAGCAAATAAACTGCTCTCAAGCGAAAATCTACCGGTAAACAGAACAAAAAAAATAAGAAAGTATTACTAACTTCACACCATAAGCCACGGAATTCGAATTTTAAATTAGATTCGAAATTTGAAATGTTCACGGGCGGAGCGACGACCACGCGCGTCTAAGTTTCGAACAAGACTGAATTCTGCGGAGAAAATAGTTTTTTTTTAGAGGGAACGCGCCGGTGTTCGTGCAATATACAGTACGTTCAGAAGAAAATACGCATTAAATTTTTGTTTTTTTTCTTTTAAATCAATAATCAAACTGTAGGGATTTTTTTATACAGTATCAATTAATTTTGCTTGTTGATCACATAAATAAAAACGTTTTATCATAATATTTTTTTTATATTTAATTTTCGTCGGCCTCGTGGAGTAGTGGTCTCAGGTTCGGTTCCCGACATGGTTTAAGTGGCCACTTTACACACTGTGTAACATTTACCATTCTGCCCATATTCGAACATCCATGTCTCGTCAATTCTTTCATCTGTTGACGTTTGTGTAGTCAAAGACTTCTATATTATTATCTTCTCTAAAATGTTCTTCATCTCTGTTATAAAATGTTAATATTAATAGCTCCCCAGGGAGTTGAATCCCGTCTTTGTCTACAAAAATTTGGACAAACTCAAAATCTTGTTGATCTAGTAGTTAAGTGTTTGGTGTCATGGAAGGTATTGAATAATTTTCTTTTTTTTTAAACTTCTTTAATTTTTTTTATTTTCTTTAACTTCACAAACATCAACAGATGAAATAATTGAAGGAATATAGATGTTCAAATATGGGCATAATGGTGAATGTTACAAAGTGGGTAAAGTTGCCACTCAAACCAGTCAATGACAGGTCATAAGCCCTGTAAATGCCAAGACTTCCATATTCCCATCTCAAAAATGTTTTTTATCATTCTGCCCGTGTTTAAACATCCACATTTCTTCAACTCTTCCATTTGTTTACATTAGTGAAGTAAAAGGGCTGAAACCGTTACCATGTGGGTGAAATTTATCCGGCTGAACCGATTCACCTTGAGGCAACGCCTGAAAACAATTTTCCAATTTTTATTCTTCTTCTTAGGCCAGTTAGTCAATTCGAAAATGTTTTGAGTATGACCAAACGTTTGCAGACAGGCTGGATTTCCTCCCTAGGAAGTTATTACGATTTGTTGTAACAAATTTAGATCTAACGTTTTACTGTCTCGAAAAGAAAAACATTGATTCTGATTATTTTTTCTCCAGAATAAGGAAATATCATGTTTTTTAACAATTTCAAATAATTACGAGTCTGTGAAATACTGTGCAGCAAAAAAATTTTTTTTTTTACTACTTATAAGTTGCATAAAAAATATTTTTAAAGAAAACGGTTCATTGCATTGGCCACGCCCCTAATAGGTCTCGAATCAGGTAAATTTTTGAACTTTGTTAGTGACCGTTATAAAACATCGCCACGAATCTTGACGTCACAATAGGGTATTAACACTCGGGAGGAATATCGGATTTAACCGACTCTTCAAATAAAACATTTTTTAAAGATTCTCCTAGTGTTTATATAAACCCTTATAATGAATATTTTCATTCATCATTTTCGTTTCGAAAATAAGGTCTTTCGAAAACGATTGTTTCGTAAGTTGGTAATAAATTTTGTCACAGAAGTTCACGAGTAATGCATTAATTTTAAAATGTTAGTAATGCCACAGGCCACAGATAGAAATACAAGGAGAGTTTTCTATGCATATTATCTTAAGCCCCCCCCCCTTACCCATTCAACACTCCAGTTCTAGGCACTGACAGATGAAAGTGAAAACGGATTACATCTTACATCTCGAATTCCTTTTATTATTTAATGGTTTTCAACCTCTTCTAAATACTAGTCGATGAAATACTGAACAGCAAAAAAAATAATTTATGCGTAGACTTCTATATTCTAACATTCTCTAAAATGTTCTTCATCTCTTCTTGTAATATGTTAATATTAACAGCTCCCCAGGGAGTTGAATCATGTCCTTATCTTTAAAAATTTGAACAAACTCAAAATATTGTTGATATAGTTGTTGTGTTTGGTGTCATGGGAGGTATTGAATAAGTTTTGTATGCATACATCAGTAAAACTTTGGCATAAATTTGTTTTGTGGTTGTTACACGTTATTCAGCAGGAAAACGTTTTTTTTTTTTTTTTAATATTAACGTAGCCAGACTGAACGGGGGGATCCGAATCCCCCATAGACTGGTTTTAATTCGATAACTCAAGTATTATTAAAGCTATTTGCCCTATATTTTTTGCAATCGTAAAATTCATAGAAATAAGTGTTTTTCTATTCTTTTTTTTAAATTTTGAAACATTTGTTTTTTTTTCAATATCAAAACAAAAAAAGACGTAAATAATACGAGGGTCCATTTCACTTTATGTACATAAGCATTCGGCAAACTAACAAAAAATAATAAAATACACGAATGAGTAAAATATGTGTACGCAAAAAAATAAATCAATTATTGCCCAGTCATAAATACTTCCAACGTTTAATTATCTTGACGCCATATACAAATAGGCGCTGGGGTCGTTTGGTCCCCCTATTCGGATCATGCGTAATTTTTGTATGCTTAATGAGGGAAAGGTTAATAAAGAAGACGTCTCTAACATTAGTGGGTAGATTATTCCACAATCGAGTAGCTACTTCTGTGAAAGAGATGGCAAGAAAATTAGAGCGGTGCAGGGGTATTAAAGGGGTTCTCTCGTCACTACAGCAAAGAGATAGTCCATGTTGTGATAGGGGTTGGAAGATCTCTCTCAGTAGGTCAATTACAAATATTTATCGGCGTGCTAATAAGAGACGTGATAACAATTTCTCACCATGGTTGTTTATCGTATTCGTAATCACAATGAAACATCCGTGAACACCTAATAAAAAATGACAAAATAATAACGTTTCGCGACGTATAATTTGACCACATAACCGAGTATCGCACGCAAGTACACTCGCTCAGCATCAGGCATAGAAGAAACATTCACATTTTATCACTTCTTCACAATATTTTAAATAATCCCACTTCACCTGTTTATCTGAGAGAGCTCTTCCAACCTCTTTCACAACACGGACTATCTCTTAGTTCTTGTAACGAGAGAACCCCTTTTAATACCCTGTCATCGCTCTAATTTTCTTGCCTCCTCTTTCACAGTAGTAGCCACTCGATTGTGGAATAATCTACCCACTAATGGTAGAGACGTTCTTTGTTTACATTTAAGTCAATTTTAAAATGTCACTATCTGAATATTTAAATTGTTCTTTTTTCCTTCTTCTTTCCTTCCCATCCCCTCTCCTCTCTTCATAGTATAGTGTCAATTTTTTTAAATATATTTTTTTTATCTTTGCTTTTAATTTTTGTATAAAATTGTAAGATTCAGTATGTCCATGTATTTATAATATTCTCAAACAGAACGGTTTGGGTAGGTAGGAAGAAGTGCCTTAAAAAAAAAATATTTATCATGCTATTCTTTGCATTTGGCCGGCGGTTGGCAAGCCAAATTTCAAGAAAAGCAGTCGCTAAATTATCGTTTGTTCTCCCTGTTCGTATCATGCTTAGTAAGGGAAAGGTTAAAACATAAAACGTATTTTGAACATGAATATTTGGTTGCACCAAATAAATTTTGTAAATATTTTTTTACACGTCATATTTTTAGCGAACGCAGTATAACTCCGAAGCTTTTTGTATACACACACCCCTCTGCATGTATTAGTGAAAGCTCCGCGCGATGTACGAAGCTTGTACCATTATTTCTCATTTCACATACGTACAATCGGGAACAATAATCGCTTCTCATTTCTTCCTGCCTCCCTGGTCGTAAATAACAAAGTTTATGCAAAGGGTGGATAGAGATTTTTACTATCGACAATAAATCATAATTTTATATTAAGACTTCACACAAACTCTGTCTTACCGTCAATTTTATTTTTGTTTCGACTGTAAGCTCGCATACAACTTACAATACTGAACGACTGTGTTGCGGCCTCTTGGGTCAGAGGTCTGAGGTTCGAGCCCCAACTTGATTCCCATTTTCTAATAGTGAGTTATTTACAACTCATTAAAAATGGTCACCGAAATTTAAATATTTTAGTTAATTATAAGAACACCAATATTTTTTATTTAATAAAAGAGAGTTAAAAATGACAGGTCATAAGCCTTGAAAATGCTTAGACTTCCATGTCCCCTTCTCAAAAAAATTTTCTCTCTCTGTTGCAAAAAAATTAGATATTTACAACTCGGTCTCATATACACTATATCTGTTTGTTTACTATAAATATGTATGTAAAACTGTTGATTTCCCAAATAAAATATACAAAATAAATAAAATAAATAGAATAAATAGAATAAATATAATAAATAGAATAAATAGAATAAATAGAATAAATAGAATAAATAGAATAAATAGAATAGATAGAATAAATAGAATAAATAGAATAAATAGAATAAATAGAATAAATAGAATAAAAAGAATAAATAGAATAAATAGAATAAATAGAGTAAATAGAGTAAATATAGTAAAAAAATAGAATAAATAAAATAAATAAAAACAAATTTAAAAAAACAAACCAAATAAAATAAATAATATAAATAAAATAAATAAAACAAATAAAACAAATAAAAAAACAAAACAAATAAAATAAATAATATAAATAAAATAAAAATGATATCTAGTTTTTAATATCACACAAGGTATCCAAGAAACAGGCATTTATAATTTCACGCATTTTAATATTTTCTTCATTTTTAACTTCACGATATTCAAACATTCTGACTTTTCTTGATTCTACGAGTTAAATTTTCAAATGCTTGCCATGCAGCATTCTTCAGTGGATTCAATAGTTCCTCAAACTTTTTATCTTGAATTAGTGATCGTATTTTTGGACCCACAAATATTTTCTCTTTAAGGTTAGATCACTAATCTTAGGTAACTTCGGTTTGAGGTACACGAAACCGGGAGCATCGTCCATGTCTTTGACGAAATTCTGTGGGTGATGGAGAAATTCCGAATACGTATTTGAAAACAGGATAAAAAACTGCATTTAGTGCGCCTATTGGTACTTGTGGGACAAAAATCATGTCGACTTGTGTTATTGATAAATAGACGTAATAATGTGTTATTTTTTTATTTTGTATTTGTTTATTTTTTTTACTAATATTTTTTTGTGCGACGTCGGATATATTTTATAGAACGGTTTAAAATATGCATATTTTGAATTACCATAAAACGAGGCGTTTCGCGCCCTGTAGGACAAACGGCACGTATGACGCTTTGGCGCCAAACTTGTACGCAATGTTTATTAGAAGCGCAGTCGGCAGTCATAACGCGTGACGTCAAAATGACGTTATGCCAACTGCGGGCCGTTTTGTTTGTGATAATTTTTAAACCCGAAAATGATCAATAAAAACTTGTTTTTAATAAATTGAAAGTTAATTCATAAGAATCGTAAAAAAATGCTCTAAATATTTTTTCATTATAAATTATAATTAATAATAAAAAAAATGTTACCTCTGCCGAGGACACTCAACAATATACTTTTTTGAAATATTTTTACATTTGAGAATAAACAAAGAAGACTTAATAAACAGAGATACCTAATTAACAAAATGTTCAGACAGTTTTAAACACTAGGTATTTATGTTTATAATTAATTTATGTACATCTATATTATTTATATTACAAAACGCACAATGAAAGAACATTATATTTTTGACATTATTCCCGACTTGTGAAAATACGCTATTATGTCGGGATAGACGCGTGTGGCGGTCCATCTTATCTGTCTACGCCAAGGGAAAATAGCGTGAAGGTAGTAGATTAAAAAAATGTTTTTTTCTCTCTGTAAGCTGTTAAAATGACGCTATTTTAATGACACGTAACACCCTCAAGCCTTAAGTGTCGGACGGTATTAATAGGAAGGTAATTTATGGGGGGTAAAAAAATGGCCAGGTACTGAGCGTGTTAAACAATAATGTGCCATTGTTCCTGGGCTTATGTCACCTGTGGATTTAACTCATTGTTTCTCGAGGGCCATTTTGAGAACATTATTTGTTTGGTTTTAGACAGGTACGCGTCTGGAATAAAACCCGTTACTTTTCAGTTAAAAAAATATCATTCCACGCAAAAACAGATTATCAAAATGCAATGTATTTTATGTACTACTACAGTGCCCTATGTATCAAATTACATTATTAATACAGTATATAGGGCACTGCAGTAGTACACCAGTTGCAAAGCATTTTGATAATTCTTTTTCCTCTTCGTTTTATGGCTTTTTCACCTGCTAACTGGACAGCGATTATAAACGCTATCTACATCGGTATACATCGAGACAGTATTTTTTTTATTTAGGAAACATACAGTACAGTTACAAAGTTTTATATTTTACACAGTTAGACTTAACTCTAATGGACCAGTGAAGTTTCCATATTATAAAGTAATTATATGTAAGGTTATTGATTAAAGAACAAAAAAAATAGGAAAAAAAAACATAAATGGAAGCTGTTCAAAAATTAAAATTTAAGTAAAAAAAGTTATTTTAAAGTTTGTAGTTTGTAGTTAGTATTTACAAATGGAAATAATATTAAAAAATGAAGAAAATTTGTAAAAGTAATTAAAAGTTAAGAATAAAAATAAATAATAAAAAACATACTCAGATGTAAAAATAAAAACATAAATATACACATATTTATTTTAAGGGATTCAAAGAAACAATGAGAAGAATCTTTAAGTGAAATATAAGACAATAAATTAAGTCAATTTAAAAAACATCTTCAAAATAATTGCACATTATAGTTAGAGCAGAAATATATTGATTATATATACATATCCAATATAAGTAATTAAAAGTAGTTTAAAAGTATAAAAACATGTCAATGCAGCAGAGAAAAAAGATAGAATAACAGGTATGACAAAATTACTCGCCTACAATCTAGATTGATTGCCGCAGCGAGACTTATTTTCGGAATCTCTAAGTTCAGTCATATCACTCCACTACTTCGGGAACTACACTGGCTACGTTTTCCACAGAGGGCCGAGTACAAACTCTGTTGGCTCATGTATAAGTCACTGCACAACTCTGCTCCGGAATATCTAAGGGAACTATGCATTCAAGATGAACTAGCTGACAGGCGTCTAACGCTTAGATCAGCTACGTCTACGGCGAGAGGAAAAGTTATTTTACCTCTACGCAAACAGCGCACTAAATTTAGTGAACGCGCATTTGCAGTCGCAGGCCCTATGGCATGGAATGCTCTCCCAGCAGAGGTGCGAGGCTGTGAAAGTGAAGTGATGTTTCGGAAAAAACTTAAAACCCACTTGTTCTCTAAATCATTTGAATAAATCCGTAGCATGTGACAACAAAATAAATTATTTTAATTAAATTACAAATTTAAAAGAATCACTTTGTAAAGCGCCCTTGAGGTATTTTGGTACAAAAATGGCGCTATATAAGTTATCAATAAAATAAAATTATATATTAATAGCAAGTAATCTTTAACATTTGAAAAAGCAATATAAGGAGAAGATTTTAAACCAAAAGTAGTCGATAAAATTTCATCAAAGCGATTTTAACAATATTACAAATTTCAGAAGAGAAATTTGATTTTAAAAAATAGTAATATTAATGTATTTATAATATTAATGTTATAATAAACCAACATCTATATTTATGTTCGAAAATGTGTATATTTGTATAAAAAATCAAAATATCTTCGTCTGTAACCAGTAATAGAACATGTTAATTTTAAAAAAATGGTAAACACATTTTATTTTTCATACAGAAAACTTAATTTTACTTTGTAGATAAAATTGAAGATAAATTTGACCTTTCTATTTGAATGTGCACCCTGTAGTTCAATCACAAATAACTATGGACGTGCTCAAAACATGCTAAGCATTTGAGCGATCACAATGAACAATAATGAACAACAATGTTTGATTATGTCCAAATGCTTGCAGACTGGCTGGATTTCCTCCCTAGGGAGTTGTTCGTGTTTAAATTTATTTCAACAGAGAGGGAAAAAGTTTTCGAGAAGGGAATATGGAAGTCTAGGCATTTACAGGGCTTATGACCTGTCATTGGCTGGTTTAAGTGGCCACTGTACACACTGTGTAACATTCACCATTCTGCCCATGTTCGAACATCCACATTTCCACAACAGTTCCATCTGTTGACTTTTGTGAAGTAAAAGAGCTGAAACCTTTATCACGTGGGCGTGGGTGAGATTCATCCGGCTGAACCAAATCACCTACTAGGCAACGCCTGGAAACAATTTTCCAATTTTTATATACTTCTTCTTTTACCAGGTAGTAATTCAACAATGTTTGATTATGTCCAAATGCTTGCAGACTGGCTGGATTTCCTCCCTAGGGAGTTGTTCGTATTTAAATTGATTTCAACAGAGAGGGAAAAAGTTTTCGAGAAGGGAATATGGAAGTCTAGGCATTTACAGGGCTTATGACCTGTCATTGGCTGGTTTAAGTGGCCAAATGCCTAGACTTCCATATTCCCTTCTCGAAAACTTTTTCCCTCTCTGTTGAAATAAATATAAATAATGAACAAGTTTAAGTTATCGCAGTCATATATCAACGCGTGTGTAATCTCTAAGACAACGCTTGTGTCGGCTTGTTTTTTTGTTTTCCTCGTAAATAAATACAGTTCACTGGCGAAAAATCGGCGTTTACTGTAAAAAATAATACAATATATTGCATTTGCAAAATAGTAAGGAGTAACTAATACAAAAAAAAACATATATATTACAATTACTATGGCGACTGCTTTTCTTGACATTTGTCTTGCCAACCGCCGGCCAAATGCAATAAAAAGCATGATAATTAATAAATAAATAAATAAAAATAGCCGTTTTGGAATATTTTCCATATTTACACCGGTGAAATTCAAATATGTGATTGCGCAGCAGGATTATACGTCGCGAAACATAAATATTTTGACATTTAATATTAGGTGTTCACAGATGTTGCATTGTGGTCGCGAATATGATTTTTTTTCCAATTTTTTTTCAATTTCAATTTTATTTTATTCATATAAATGTATATTACAAAATGGAACATCTTAATTCATACATACAAAAATAATCAAAATAATTAGGCGTTTACCAAAAAAAATTAATACAATATATTGCATTTGCAAAATAGTAAGGAGTATCTAATACAATAAAAAACACATATATTACAATTACTATTGTTACTGCTTTTCTTGATATTTGGCTTGCCAAAAGCCGGCTAAATGCAATAAAAAGCATGATAAATAATAAATAAAATAAAAAAAATGCAGTTTTTGAATATTTTTTTATATTTACACCGGTGAAATTAAAATATGTGATTGCGCAGCAGGATTATACGTCGCGAAACATAAATATTTTGACATTTAATATTAGGTGTTCACGGATGTTGCATTGTGATCGCGAATACGATGAACAACCATGGTGAGAAATTGTTATCTCGTCGCTTATTAGCACGTCGGTGGTTATTTGTGATGGAGCTGCTGGTCTGATACGCCTGAAAACACAAGTTTTCAGAAGTTTTCCGGTTTCCAAAAACCAGCCTGTTTACAAACAATTTCAACAAACGGAAAAAAGTTTCATGTCAGATTCAATTAATAATATTGTAATAAAACTAGGTAAATAAGCTGCAATAGGGTATTATCCTTCGGGAGAAATATCGGATTTAACCTACCCTACAAATAAAAGATTTTTTAAAGATTCTCTTAGTGTTTATATAAACCCTTTTAATGAATATTTTCATTCATTATTTTCGTTTCAAAAAAAAGGTCTTTCGAAAACGATCGTTTCGTAAGTTGGTAATAAAGTTTGTCACAGAAGTACACAAGTTGGTAATGCCACAGGCCACAGATAGAAATATAAGGAGATTTGTCCATGCATATTATCTTAAGCCCACCCCTTACCCACTCCACACTCCAGTTCCAGATACTGACCGATGAAAGTGAAAACGGATTACATCTTACATCTTCCATCTCGAATTTATTATATTACTTTATGGTTTTTAACCTATTCTAAATATAATTTTTTTATGATAATGATCAATTGAATTATCAATTTATCATGAAAATTATAAATCACAACTCGTAGCGTTTGATAAGTGACAGGACGCCGAAAATGTAAACAAACGACACATAGAAAAAGGAAGCTATCAACAATACTCTATAAAATCCATAGACATTGATGAAAACAATCTGATGACGTCACAAAACATCCGAAGACGTCATACTTGATGACGTTACGAATTATTTGTTTTGGCACCATTCAAATTACTAGAATGTAATCCTTTATATCTCCCTTATTTCTTAACAGATTTTAAAAAGAATAGTACCGATCGGCTTGTGATTTTTTAGATTAATTTATTAGCTAATAAAAAAATCCATGATAATTGCTCATCAGAGTACAAACAAATGCAGTATCCTATGCACCAATGCGTCCGAATAGGAAAAAAATAATATGATCGTAAGATAAAATTCTCTTTGGAATATTCTTCTTCGGCCATCTCCGCCAAACTCCGGCATACCTCGGAGCTTTTATAAATAAGTCTGAAATGTTGACCCCAACGAGTTGAACTTTCGCGTCACAATATTAAATTACTAAATACAAGACACTTCGTAAAAATAATACTTCATTGTTTGAGATGCAAATATCGCAGACAGCTTTTATGTTGAACTTTTTGAGGAATTTGCATAATTTCTGTGCTTGAAATATGCAAGTGATTGATTTCTCTATCATATTAATTCATCAGCGTGTTAAATTTATGGAATGCACTTTTGTTGTCTGCCACTAAACCATAAATATATTTATTTATTTATTTAATTATTTGTTTATTTTTTCCTTTCCCCTGTCAAAATAAAATTAAACATTCTAAGTTCTATTTGAATTATTTCCATTTATGTATTATTTTAGGTTGAATGTTGTGGAACTTCGATCTTTCAGACAAATGTGTGGTCAAACGATTTATGCTAGGTGCACAAACGCCGAGATCCGTGCACCATGTAAGGCTGAGACAAGCATTATCGACTAAATCAAGAAAGGGGCGTTGCGTTGGTTTGGACATGTAGAGCGAATGGACATCGAAAAATTGGCGAAAAAAGGATCACACACTCTTAATAAAATAAATTTTATTATGCAAATATATAAAAAAGAAAAAATAAAAGAATTTGAGATGAATAAGTCGCTCAGATACCAATAAAATATTAAAATTCCTAAATTCCACAAAAGTCATGGTCAAAATAGCATTGTCTTTAAAGGTGTAAAAAATTATAATAATCTTCCAAATGAACTAAAAACAAAAAAAAATATTATATCAATAAATAAATTTAAAGTAAATCTAAGAATTTTTTTGAACACGTGTAAACACTACATTAACTCTTCTGTTTCCTAGTTCGCCCGCATCTACAGTATTCCTCTGTTATCTGGTCTCCTTATTATGATGTTCACATCAAGAATATTGAATCAGTTCAACATCGATTTTTGAAAAAGATAGGCTGGAGGTTGGGCTTATCCAGAGACCTATATACGTGTAATGAGTTAGAAACTACCTTGAATATATCTTCTCTTCAAGACCGTCGAAATAAATCCAACCTCCTATTTAAAATTCTCTACTCACTCTTTGATGCGCCTGAACGACTGAGCTGAGTAAAATTAAATATCCCAACTGGAAACCTCATACAAAACTTACTCTTTCATACCGATAACAATAGAACTAACTATGGATTTCATTCGTCTGTGCCCAGAATTCTCAGGTCTGCCAACAAACATACCAGTCTTGATTTCTTTGATAACAAGTTGTCTTCTTTCAAACGATCACTGAATCAAATTCAATTATAAACACCTCTCTCCCGCTTCCACTCCCATAAAGTCTACTATAAACCATGGAGTCTTTCTAATTTTTTTATGTATAAATGTGTCCATAAAAATGCCCTCTGAGCGTATATATAAATAAATAAAATTTTAATTACCATAAATGTATTATTGTTTTATGTTTTTCCTTTATATATCCTATGTTTTTTTTTTTTTTTCATGTACTCGTATTTAAAATTATATAAACTCTTATAATAAAGAACTACAACAGTGTAAGTCACTCTCCAAGCACAAGAAGAACAGTTAGAAGACGACAAGTTAGTCTTTTTTTTGGAGAGTTACAGTGATAACATTTACTAGATGTGTAAAAGTAGATAAGTATAGAATTTTTAAAAAACACGTACTTTTTATGAAATTTATTAATAAAATAAAAAAATAAAAAATCTACGATGCGAATTATGTTGAATACAGAGAACGAGAAAGACCGAGAAAGACATGGCGTGATCGAATCCAACAAATGCTTGAAGATGGACATGTCAAGAGTAGGAATGATCGGCGTGCGTGCATGAGAAGATGTATGAATGTAGAGGATACGAGGTCTGTATGCAAAGACAGTGATATGGCGTTCTACTTAGGAGTAAATATTGATATAAATTTAAAGTGGAAACAGCAGATTAAAAATATTACTAATAAACTTAAGAGATTAACGTATATATTCAAAACAATTCGAAATATAATTGAAGTACAGGAACTTTTAAAGATTCATTTTGCATTGTGACAATCAATTTTGGAGTACGGTATAATCGGTTGGGGTGGTGCGAGTGACACCGTTTTATTTAAATAGTGTATTTGTTGCACAAAAATCAATAACTAAAATAATACTCAGAGTCCCGATACAGACATGTACTGAAGAAATATTCCATAAATCACAACTTATGACACCAAAACAATTATACGCTAAAACAATACTCACTTATAGATTCAAAAACTACTCTTACTGAAATGAAAGACATAACCCCACAATACATCACATACAAATAATATAATCACTAGATCCTCAACACATAGACAACTTAAACAAATACAAACTAATACCACTTTTGGACAAAGGGATTTTGAGTATTATTCAATTAAAATCTATAACATACTTCCACTATTTATTAAAGCAATTAGTAATGAGAAAATGTTTAAAAAGGCTATAAAAAAATGGATAGTGGAGCCAGGTAGAAGTTAAATGGATTGTCTCATTCGCCCATACCAATGCTGAATCAACTGCTCCACAACTGTATAGCTTATGTTAGGTTTTTGTTATTTTAATTGTGTGTTTTGTAATATAAATAATATAGATGTACATAACCTTGTTTTTAAAACTGTCTGAATATTTGTTAATTATCTTCGTTTTTTAAAGTTAGTCTTCTTTGTTTATTCTCAAATGTAATTTAAAAAGAAGTATATTGTTAAGTGTCCTCGGCACGGGGAACCCCAGTGAGGTCACATTATTTTTATTATTAATTACAGTTTGTAAGCGAAAAATATGAATAAATAAATAAATAAATACCGAGGTAGATACAGATAGTGCAGAAGTTAAGTATATCGTCTCGGTATGTACAAATGAGGATAGCGTTCATAATCGAGGCACTAGAAAAATAAGATTTGAATGTATGTACTTAAAATACTGTTGATTATTTTTTTCAATTATATTCAGGTTATGCAAAATGAATCACAAAACCGCAAAATGTCATTTTCTTAGTAATTTTTATCAGTCTACGGAAACACAACTAAACCTGTATATTTTTCAGTTAGATATATTTAAATACAACATTAATTTAATTAATTTTAAAATAATCACACCTTGAATCAAAAAGGGCCAACTCCGTTTTTTACAAAAAATAAAATAATCTATACATTTATTAACACATTACAAGAGAAATGAAAAACAATTTACAGTCGGAAATATGGAAGTTTCGGTACTTACAGGGCTTTTGGCCTTTTATTGGGTGGTTGGAATGGCCACTTTACACGTTGTGCAACATACAAGATTCTGCGCATGTTTAAACATTTATATTTTTTAAATTAATATTTATTATTTATTTATTTGTTTGTTTATTTATTTATTTATTTATACTTTTACATTGTTTGAACTGTTTTTTTAAATACAGAATAATGTTTCCTCACTGGGGTGTCTCCCGTGCCGAGGGGAACATTTTACAAAATGTGAAACATGCCCAAGATTAGCTTTTTAACAAAGTTAACATAATAATAACAATAAAAAAAAACGTAATTAATCCAATTATAACATCTGTTCCAATTCACTAAAATCAACACATGCAAGAGTTGAGGAAATGTCGATTTTTAAACATGCATAGAATGGAGAATTTGCCTACCAAGCAAGAGGTCTTGGGTTCGATTCCCGACATGGTTGATATGAAATATTTATTTAAAAGTGTGTTTTCACAACGGAATATTTTTTTATAATCTCTCGGACTGGTACCGGAAGTGTAAGATTGATCATCTTATGTTCATGCAACAAAAAAAATATCAAGATACGCTGCGATTGGTGCACCAATGCAGTGCCCTATGCACCATTGGGTGCGGAAAGGAAATGATGATGAGAATGAATAATAAAAGTAAGGCACACAGGAACTGCTTGACGTCGACACGATCGAAACCTGCCAGAATCTCCGTGTCCCTTGTCGGCTTCAGCTCAGTAAGCTTTTTGCCTTCTCTCTCTCTCTAAGACTTCCAAATACACACATAATTTAACTTATGTATGTAAATGAATAAATAAATAGTGATAATATTTGGCTGTCATTTTTGTGAAATATCACCTCAAGGGCGCTTTACAATTGTATATATAAACTTACATTCTAACTAAGCTAAAGTGACATATTATATTTTCTGATTTAAAATTGAGGGTATGATAATCTAAAGACGTGAGATTTTAGTTCGGATCTGAACTGACTAGGACCGTCGATGATTCGTTAAGTAATGATTCATTAAGTTTGAAGTCAATCGGTTCCAGGCAGAGGGGCCGGCAACGGCAAAAGCACAATCTCCGAATCTAGTGTTTGGGGAGCGCCGGATTTCGACAAGTTTTTCTCTGCCCGAATCAAATGCTGAACTAAGAGTGGATTTTCTTTGACATGTATTTTCCCTAATACAAAGATCCAATGGGTATCTTGTGGCCATTTCATGAAGGGATTTGAATACTGTCCACCAAAGCTTGTATTTTATTGCCTCTGGGCTTTTTAACCAGTGCAAATCTAGAAGATGTTGTGAGATGTGAGAATATTTTTTTACTCCCGTAATATTTATTAAAATTAAATGTTACTTTAAGTGATTCATTGTTCTTTTAACTAATTCTTAATGTCTTTGTAATTGAATTCAAATGCTGTAAGGACCGGTATTTTCAATTCGAATATTTTTTCTCTTATTTATTTATTTATATATACGCTTAGTGGGCATTTTTAAGGACATATTTATGCATAGAAAATTATTATAAAGGAAAGTAGAAAGACACAATGATATATATAGTAGACTCTGTGGGAGTGGAAGCGCGAGAGAGGTGTTTTTAATTTTATTTGATTCAGTGATCGTTTGAAAGAAGACAATTTGTTATCAAAGAAATCAAGACCGGTATGTTTGTTGGCAGACCTAAGAATTCTGGACATAGGAGAATGAAAACCGTAGTTAGTTCTATGGTTATCGATATGAAAGAGTATGTTTTGTCTGAGGTTTCTAGTTGGGATATTTAATTTTATCGAGCTCAGTTGTTCAGGCGCATCAACAAGAGAGTTGAGAATTGTAAATAGGACTAGAGATAGAGGTCCGAAAAGTATCTTGGAGCCATTTCATAAAGGGATTTGAATGCAGTCCAGCAAAGCTTGTATTTTATTATCACTGGGCTTTTTAACCAGTGCAAATCTCGAAGATGTTGTGAGACTTTTTTTTTTTAATTGTTGATGGCGATGCAATATTTAATAGATCAGAGATGTAGCTGGTATAGGAATAACGTGTCTATTTATTATTTTGTTTTGTATTTTTATAATTTGTTAAGAGGATCAATATTTTTGTTAAAATATATTTTTAAGGAAGTTGAAGAATGTTTTCTTAGCACGGTTTAATTCTGAGTGGTTCATGCATCATGAATTATTTTATAACATCAGGATTCCCATATCCTGCAATGGTTGACCACAAAAGTCAATTTGTGTCACGTAATTATTATTAAATTAATATGAACAGTAGGATAGGTCATATTTATTTTTGTTTCATTTTTATTTAATGCACAAAATACACAATTTTACATAGACACAATTATATGTTTTTTATGTCCCGACTTGTTAGAAAATTCCGTGTTAAGTCGGGACTCTTCGACATATAAATCAAAAATATTTATTTACATATTAAAACAATATACAGGTAATCAAAAACAATATGCAAAATAATCAAAACAATATACAAAATAATAATAGAAAAACATACAAAATAATAATTGAAAAAAAAAAAAAAAAAATTATAATACATGTCGAAAATGGAAACAAAAGTTATATGATAATACGTATGACAGTGATGACATACACATATACGATATACATATATGGACAATAATGAAAACAAATACAATTAAACAGTAATTACATTTTATTTTATTTATTTTTATTTATTTTTGCACCACAACAGTGGTGAATTACATCACAGAACATACTGGCTTAAGGTGATTTATGAAATCAAAAGCATATCAAAAGCACATTATGATATTCAGGTGAGACTGTTGAGGGGGATTGTACCGGATAGCATAATCCGTGAGGCGAAACATATGGGCGAAGGTGTATATATATTTTTTTTTTAATTCTGTAATGTCCTGCCGGTAAAACAACTTTGTGACAACAAATTGATTGTAAATCGGCTTGAGAAAAATTTAATTAAATTTTTTGTGTTCTCACCGGGAATCAGACCCAGAACCTTACGTGCGTGAGTCAAGCGTCTTGACCACTAAACCACGGAGGCCGCCATATACATACATTTTGGGCGAATGTGCAGTAAAACGATGTATGATAGGTGCACAAATGTCTGAACTGTGCAAGGCTGAGATATGTTGATGGATGCACAAAACGAGGAAGACCAAGAAAGACATGGCACGATCAAGTCTGTCAAATACTTGAAGATGGACATGTCAAGAGAAGAATAATCGGCGTGCGTGCATGAGAAGATGTATGAATGTAGAAGAAGCGAGGTCTGTATGCCAAAATAGAGTGATATGGCGTTCTATCTTCTCTGCCTATCCTAATCTCTAACATCCACATTTCCTCAACTCTTCCATCTGTTGACTTTTGTGAAGTAAAAGAGCTGAAACCTTTATCACGTGGGTGAGATTCATCCGGCTGAACCAAATCACCTACTAGGCAACGCCTGAAAACAATTTTCCAATTTTTATACTTCTTCTTTAACCAGGTAGTTAATTCAACAAATTTTGATTATGTCCAAATCCTTGCAGACTTGCTGGATTTCCTCCCTAGGGAGTTGTTCATATTTAAATTTATTTCAACAGAGAGGGAAAACATTTTTGAGAAGGGAATATGGAAGTCTAGGCATGTGAACAACTCCCTAGGGAGGAAATCCAGCCAGTCTGCAAGCATTTAGACATAATCAAACATTGTTGAATTTCAGATACTTAAAAATTTCGGCTTTTAGTCCTCACCAAGTATATTTCATTAACAATATTTTGAGTGTGTCAAAATTTTTGAAGATGAATGTTTTCAACTTTCTGGGGAGCTGTTCATATGCCAGAGAGATGAAGAAAATCTTAGAGAAGGTAATATAGAAGTCTACGCATCTTATGACCTTTCATTGGCTGGTTTAGTTTAGCTTAAAATCCTTAAAATGTAACATGATTAGAATGACTATTGTCAGAAAAAGTGACATAACTTAAGGAATAATTATAAAAAAATATATTTAAAGATGACAACCATGAAGTTTCGCATAAATAAATTGTCTATGTTTTTATGAATGTATGTATGTGTATGCGCATGGGTGTATGTACGTGTGTGTGTATATACATGTGTATATATGTGTGTATATATGTGTATGTCTGTATGTATATGAATCAAAATGTGTATCCGAATAAGTTTATATTTTGTTTGTCTGTGCTCTATATTAATTTGTTAACTATTATAATATATTAAAATGTAATTGCCTAGCTTGGAACGGGGTATGTACCCTTGTTAGCTGGGCAAAGGGAACATGGAATTGTATTTTGATAAAGAGTGTGAATAAATAAATAAATAAATAAACTTTGTAGTAACGTCAAAGGAGTTATTTATATTGACACACGAAAAATCATTTGTATCTGGCGTGTTAATTTATTTATTTAATACAATGCTTGAAACATAAATCAACATAAAAATATTAAATCATCTTTAAAACTAAAGCAAAACTAAAATATATTCCAAAAAAAATATTTTGCCAAAAAAAGTTTTTTTTTTTTTTAGTTGATTTGAAAATATGTAAAGGTCGTCCCAAATTGGCAAACCCTGATCTTTCTTATACTTTTTGATGTGTCATAAAATCAGAGGTGTCCAAAATAATTAGCACATTACAATTCCAGTAGCACACAACGTCATTCAAATTAGCTTCTTCAAAATTTTAACATATTCTGAGAAGCTTATATTTTAATATTCTGTAAGCGTCGGAAGAAAGATGACTGACGGAGTTACCGTAATAAAAATCAGGAAGCTTGTTGCTGTCTGTATGTTCTAGGAACGTCAATTTAAAAACAATATTTAAAATGCAATTTCTAGATCAACTTTTCCGTTCTCAAATATTTTTTTATCGGGCTTTTTTGATGAAAATCTAAGTTTTTAATGGTAAATCTTTGAACAATGCTTTGAGTTTGTCCAAATTTTTTTAGAAAAGGACTGAATTAAACTCCCTGGGGAGCTGTTAACAAAAACATATTACAACAGAGATGAATTACATTTTAGAGAAGGTGAGAGATACTAGATAATTAGTTGATGCTGCAAAAAAATAAATAATAAATACAACCTTCGGTCAAAGAGGATTGGCCTACTACTCGGTTAAAGTGTACAATCTACTTCCATTATCCATAAGAACAATTAGTAAGTTCTCAGAATATAAAATGGATAGTGGAGGTGGGTTGCGCACGGATTGATGAGTGGATCAAGCCAAATAGGTAAAATTGGTGTACTATTTATGAAATTTGTTCTATTGGTCCATATGTATTGGTTATGTTTTTTATGATTATTTTAGTTTTTTATTGTTTGTTATGTTAATGATAATTAGGTTTATTGGATTAATTACGTTTTTTTATTATTATTATTATGCTAACTTTGTTAAATAGCTAATTTAAGACATGTTTCACATTGTGTAAAATGTTTCCCCCGGCACGGGACGAGGTAACATTCTGTAAAAAAAAATTATACAAACAATGTAAAAGTATAAATAAATAAATATAGAAGTCTAAATAAAAATAAATACATAGATTACAAACTAAAATTTAATAGTACATATTATAAAAAGACAAAAAATGCATAACGAGACTCTTGTCAAAATAGTAAGAGAATCTTACTCCGAAAAAACCTCTTCGGATGCATGGAACAGATCAACATCCAGAGCGATGTTGTTCAGCATAGCGGTAGCCCTTCCAACAGGCATAACCATAGGCAGGTTGGTCCTGAATATCGGAATATGAAACAATCTATGCTGACGCTGTCTTAGGTAATTATCAGGAACATACAAACCAATGCTCATCATAATCTCAGAATTATCGATCATACCGCGCAACGATCGATAAAAATGTGTAGTCAAATACACATTCCATCTAGTCTATAAACTGTTGTAGCCGAGCATACCCTGGAGAAACTCGGTCGGGTAGAGCCAAGGATAATACCCATCTACAGGGCTTATGACCTGTCATTGGCTAGTTTGAGTGGCAACTTTACATACTGTGTAATATTCATCATTCTACCCATATTTTAACATATATTTTTTACATACATTTAACATATCGGCGGCCTCCGTGGTGTAGTGGTCAAGACGCTTGACTCACGCTCGGAAGGTTCCGGGTTCGATTCCCGGTGAGAACACAAAAATCAAAATGAATTTTTCTCAAGCCTGGGTGTTCTGTGATGTAATTCACCACTGTAATTGGGCCTACTGGCCTGTAGTGGTGCAAAAATACATGAAATGAAATGAAATGAAATATATATTCTATATATGTGATAGGGTAAATGGATCATACACATCGTGGTTTGACATTCATAAAGGAGTGAAGCAGAGATGTGTGATGTCACCATGGCTGTTCAACGTGTATATCGATGACTGCATGAAAGAACTGAAAGGCTTAAGAATGGGAGCAAAAATGGGTGATTTAAATGTCTATTGTCTTTTGTATGCCGACGATGCCGTACTTCTTGCTAACAACAAAGAGACTGCAATTCTTGGTTACAAAGGTCTACGATGTACGCGAGGGAAGCGATTTGCTGATGAATGTCGATAAATCGAATGTGATGGTTTTTGAAAGAAATGAAAGTATGACTTAATGTGAAATCACTGTGAATGGGGTGGTTATACTAAAACAAGTAGAGGAATTTGTGTATCTGGGAAGTATATTTATTAGGGATGGAATGACTGAGAAAGATATTGAAAGGAGGGTGAGTGACGGGAACAGAGTGAACGGTGCACTTAAATCAACAATTGAGGATCTAATGATTATATTATTTGTTTGTGATGTATTGTAGGGGTTTTGTCTTTCAATTTTATTTTTTATTTTTTATTTTATTTATTGGGGATATCAACAGTAATACATGTAACAAAAATGTAACAAATAAAATACACAGAGAATAAAAACAATGACAGATATTCACAGAAATACAAATGAAATACACGTACAATACATACTAGTGTGTTTGTGTGAGTGTAAGTGAGTGAGAGGGTGGGTGAGTGGGTGTTATATTGGAATGACGGTGGACATGTGTGTAAATATTGCACGAGTGTCAAGTGACGAAAATATAAATTTGAGTAAGATTACTTTTTTAATCTGTAAGTGAGTATTGTTTTAGCGTATTGGTGTCATAAGTTGTGATTTGTTGTTCATCGTGATCGCTCAAATGCTTAGTATGTTTTTAAGCACGTTTAAAGTTAATCTAAAGAAATTTTTTGAACACCTGTAAAACTACATTAAATTTTAATTAGTATGAATGTATTATTATTTTATGTTTTTTCTTTATATATCCTGTGTTTTTATTTTTCTTTTTCATGTACTCGTATTTAAAATTATATAAACTCCGATAAATAAACAACTAAAACAGTGTAAGTCACTCTCCAAGCACAAGAGTTAGTCTGTTTTTAGAGAGTTGCAATGATAACATTTACTAGATGTGTAAAAGTAGATATGTTTAGAATTTTACAAAAACATGTACTTTTTAAGAAATTTATTGAAAAAAAAATATATACTCAAATTATTTTTTTTTCTTAATATTTGTATGGCACGGCCATTTTAATCCTGGAATGTTACAAAGTGGATGCCGATCAATTATTTGTGACTGAAACCTCTTTGGATTCCTCTCTGAATTATCTATTGGTGAGTATTTTCCCATGATCGTGAAAAATGTTTTCCTCTCCGTTGCAATAAATTTAAACATTTATAACTCCCCAGGGAATAAATCCAGCCTGTCTACAAACATTTGGAAATACTTAAAACACGGTTGATTAAATTAAACTCTCGTCACAATTGCATACACGATGCGTAGTTCTAAAGAAACCAGTCATGTTCACGTTCAATGCCTATTGATACATTCTTCGACAAAAAATGACACACTGAATGACATCATTTCATATTACGGTTCAACCGTCAATTAATAGTAATACCACAACCTGATAGGAAATATTTAATACTGAATCATTGTAATGAAATCATTCAAACAATGGGCGTGTACTGCGGTTTCATGGTCAGTATTATAATGAATTCTCTGCATATACTTATTTTTTTTATTTTTTAAATTTATTTCTTAAGTTAGCTTATATTAAAACTAATATAAACTATTATGTACATTTACATCATCTATTTATATTTACATTTCCTTACAGTAACTTATACATTTATTTTTAATTTCTTTCAGACACTTTTCATTCTTCATACATTCAGGCATCTCATCATACATTTTTAAACCCTTGTACATCAAACAATTTTGCGACTCAGCTCTTTTCAATAATAGTAGTCTTATTTTATCCTTTTGTCTAGTAGCATATTCATGACAATTTTTGTTTAAGACAACTTTATCCTTAACATATTTTGGTAATTTATCGTGAAAAAATTTATGTATAAATATCAACATATTAAATTTAAGTCTCCTTCTTACAGATAACCATTTTAGTTCATCTCTCATTTTTTTTTACATTGCTATATTTATTTTTCTTAAGAACTATTCTCATCGCTTTATTTTGTAAAATTTCTAGTTTATTTAAATTTCCTTCGTTTGCTAAAAATAATATTGTTGAGCAGTAATCTATATGTGGAAGAATGATTGTTTTGTAAATTAGTTCTGCAGTATCTTTTTTTAATTTATTTCTCAATCTACTAAGGAAAAATATTTTTTTTTATATTTTTTTATTAACCTGTTCAAAATTTGCATTTAATGTCAATTTTGAATCAAGTATTATATTACTTATGGGGAATTCTACTTGCCAAGTACAGGCAAATAATACGAAAAACTTCGTCAAGAATCTTCGTCCAGGCATAGAAGACACATTCACATTCTCTCACTTCTTCGCAATATTTAAATAATCCCACATCGCCTGCTTATCAGTAGCTCAATCACAAATAACTATCGACGTGCTAATAAGCGTTGTGATAACAATTTCTCACCATGGTTGTTTATCGTATTCGCGATCACAATGCAACATCCGTGAACACCTCGGATTAAATGTCAAAATATTTACGTTTCGTGACGTATAATCCTGCTGCGCAATAACATATTTGAATTTCACCATATTTGAAAATATTAGAAAATTTCCATTTTGATTTATTTATTTTTTATTTGTCACGGTATTTATTGCATTAAGTCGGCGGTTCGCATGCTAAATGTAGAGAAAAGCAGTCGCCATAGTAATTGTAATTTAATTTTCCTAATTTGTATTAGATACTCTTAGATACTATTTTTTTGCCTCCTCTTTCACAGTAGTAGCCGCTCGATTGTGGAATAATCTACCCACTAATGTTAGAGACGCCCCTTCTTTATTTACATTTAAGTCGAGATTGAAATGTCACTATCTAAATATTCAAATTGTTCCTTTATCCTTCTTCTTTCCTTCCCATCCCCTCTCCTCTCTTCATAGTAAAGTGTTATTTTTTTTTATACATATATTTATTTTTGTTAATCTTTGCTTTTCATTTTTGTATAAAATTGTAAGATTCAATATGTCCATGTATTTATAATTTTCTCAAACTGAACGGTTTGGGTAGGTAGGAAGAAATTGCCTTAAGGCAATATGCCCCCGCCCTTATATGTATATTTATTGTATATGTATATAAAGTGTCAATAAATAAATAAATACTCCTTACTATTTTGCAAATGCAATATATAGTATTATTTTTTATCGTAAACGCCGATTTTCCGCCAGTGAACTGTATTTATTTACGATTAAAACAAAAAAAATAAACCTACACGCGTTGACTTATGACTGCGATAACTTAAGAACGTTTATTGTTGTTCATTGTGATCGCTCAAATTCTTAGCATGCTTTTAAGCACGTCGATTGTTATTTGTGATTGAGCTACAGGCTGTAAGAAATTGCTAGTGGCAATAAGTCCGCCATTTTACCACGTATACCTTTGTTTTATTTAGTATTTATCAACTCTCAAGGACAAAAACTATTTTCAAGAGAGGAGTTAAGGACTGGATTTTCCTTAGTGGGAGGGATTTGAGTAGGAAACTCCTTGATGATTTTCCGAATGTTTGAGTTTACTGATTACCATATTGATGTGACATATATATATTTTATGGAATTATTTTTTGTGTTTCTGATCCCGTATAATATTTGTGGTGATATACTCACGTGTCTGTGTCAACTAATTGCTCGTCCCATCTCAACACAGGACTTTTGGTCCCATGGAGTTAGGACTTATGTCTCAAATAAGGTGCAATAAATTCGAGGTACTATCTTAATACCCATCCACAATTCCTCTTTCTTCTCTTAATCATATCCCATGTTCATGTGGCTCGACTGTGGAATCATCTCCCATCCACCATCAAAGATGTTACTGCATTATCTCTGTTTAAATCACATCTGAAGAAACATCTCCTTTCTCTTCCTTAATCTCTCCCCATTTCCTCTTTCCTCTTTTTTCCTTTTTCCCATTGAGTAATAGTTTTGATTTAAGGTAATTCATAAACAAATACGTTTATTTATATTTTTATATATCTTTAGCTTTTAATCTTCATTTTCTATTGCATATGTTCTGTAACTTGAATTATAAAAAAAAAATATTAATTTATTGGTTGTTTGGAAGAAATTGCCATTTGGCAATTGTAATAACGCTGTGTAGAAAAAGTTAAATAAATAAATAAAAATAAAATAAATAGGTTAATATCACATACTACGAATACCGATAAAAATATATTAAATGGATTAAGAATAATTAATTGTATTTTAAAATTCAATATGGAAATTGTGGAGAAATGTTTTCATATATAAATGTAAAAAATAAATTCAAGAAAATTACGTTAGTAGAAAAACGCGACGTGTTTGGCCGTGGTTGTTGTGACGTCAAGATTCGTGATATTGTTCTACACAAATTTCACTGACAGGAACAAATAAACATGAATCGTGACGTATTAGGGGCGTGGCCAATGGAATCAATGTTTTTGCGTTATTTATTACGTTTATTTCTATTTTTATATATCTTTAGCTTTTTAATCTTTATTTTGTAATGATTATGTTCTGTATTTTGAATTATAAAAATAAAACTATTATTTTATTGGTTGGTTGGAAGAAATTGCCATTTGGCAATATGCCCGTTAATGTACAAATAACATTATGTGCAAAAAGTTAAATAAATAAATAAACTACATGTGTGTAAATAAATAAATAAAATGAAATGTGTATTATGGTTAGCAAAGATTTAATATTATTATTATTGAACATTTGGACATCACCCATCCATAAATACAAAATTTTATTTTTAAATTATTTTTTTATTTATTATAATTTATTTTTTGCAATTCATAAATCTTATATATTATTATTCTAAAAATGAAGTATTGTGTCTGTCATATACGGGCCCGTTTCACACGTATCCTGCCAATCCACTCGGTCCGGTAAAATTAGGGTGTGTGGTACTGGATACTTATTTTTTATTTTATTTTTTGGTTTTATTTATTTAGTTTCTACTTGCGGCTAAAAAATTTGCTTAAAGAAATCGAGTAGAGCTTAGTCTAATTAGCCAAGGCCTTTGGAGCAAATTTATTAAAGCCCGCAGGGCTGATTATATGAGGCCCGATTGGCCGAATAACTTGCATGTAATAGTAATTATTTTTAATTCCAGATTCTTTCCTGTTCAATGTTAATCGCTTACTAACTGATCTTTTTATGTAGATATCGAATATTTATTTATTTATATTTACGCCCAATGGGCATTTTTATATCTGTATATTTTTCTTCGATATATATATTTATAGTTGGATAATTTATAAAGCGCCATTTTTGTGAAAATCACCTCAAGGGCGCTGTACAATTAATAAATATCCCAGCACGCCTTGCAGCTACTAAGCGCATAGACGATTGGAATTCTAGACCCCGTTTACCAAATTTAGGTATTTTAAAGTTGATATATTAAAGATAGATAACCAATCATCGTGCAGCTACAAAGCGCATGGACGAGAGGAATTCCAGCAAAGTTAAAACAATAACGATAAATTTATAAAAAATAGAGTATAGTAGTAAATTGGTCAAGTGTTCATGCCAAGAAGTAAGCAAAAAAAAACTAAATAAATCAAACACTGTTTTAACTCCATGGTTAACAAAGGGAGATAGATGCCCGAAGAGAAGCTTTTGTAGACAGTAAGTAGATACCGTCGCCATGTGGCCCGCTGGCTGGTAGATAGTTTCTGGAAACGCACGTGTGTAGTACTATTATGCCTTTTGTTCCAATGACTTAGTGTCCATTTTGGTCCGTATTATTTCGTTTTATGAGACGCAACATTCCTGTTCAAATTCACCTTTTTACATGAATATTACACAAACGCGTCCATGAGCGGTTTGATTTATCATTTTGTATATTATTAGAAGGCAGATATTTGAAATATTATGTATTTATCATGGACTTGGAACCGCTGTGCAATAATGGATATTTAAAAAAATATTTTGTAGTGGCATTGTTTTTATAGGTACTCATTTATTTCTGTAATTTCTGCTGTTTTTCTTATAAAAGATAATTAAATTAAAAATGTCCTCAAAAACATAAATCAGCAGAATTTGTACGGTTGTTAAATAATGTTACTTCCTTGATTACCACCCACTAATACGCGCTTACGACTTGTTATAAAATAACAATTCATTATAATAATTTATTGATGACATTTGCATTAATTAAACAATGCGAACACGGAAAAAATTGCAACGCACGAGTTTTAATGTTTCATCATCAGCAATTTTTAGTTACAAAGTCGAGAACAGTAATTAGCTAATAAATCGATAGGACAAGAGACGATTAATGTGAGATCATTGCGAATGGAGGAGATATTCTGAATCAGGGCTGCTATTATGAACGGCTATCTTTATCAGTATACATTGAGACGGTATAAACTAATAAGGTGTATATTTTAAATTCTGTATTGTCCTGCCGGTAAAACAACTTTGTGACTACAAATTAATTGTAGATCACTTTGTTGATCCGGAATATAAAAAAAGAGTTTCCCACACTCACAACACTAGATTAAAAACTAAGGGCTCCCTGCTTGTTCCCCGAATTACAAATTACTTCGGAGAGCGAACATTAAATTGCGTTGTTCCAAGATTGTTCAATGATCTCCCACAAACCATCATTAACATGAAAGATCTTCAAATGAAAAAAAAAGAACTGAAGAAATATCTTCTAGATACTTTATAGTGCCTGTTTATAAATAAATTTGTAAAACATAAATAAAATAAATGTAATATAAACCTGTCATAAAAAAAAAATGTGTCCCACCGAAAAGTCTTTGGACTTAGTGGGTAACAAATTCTTGTATGTATTTTTTTAATTATAAAATAAACGCTGCTCTGCAGGACTGAAACTGAAAATATATATAAATATATATATCGATATTTGTGTATGAAAGTGTGTATATTTGTATGAAAATTAAAAGTATCTAACACGAACGAGTAGCCAGAAATTAAAATGCACGCAGCGATCCATGGAAAGACAGATGCTCGGTGTATGTCTAAGAGACCGAGTAAGAAATGAAGAAATACGGCGCCGAACCGGAGTCGTGGATATCATGGATCGTGCAGCAAAATTGATATGGCAGTGGGCAGGACACTTGGCGAGACAAAATGACGGCAGGTGGACCCAGAATAATAAAGTGGAGACCAAAGAAGTGCTGGAAGGCCACAGAAAAGATGGGTCGAAGACATCGCCTCTATTGCCGGCGAAACATGGATGATGAAAGCGAGTGATAGGAAAGAATGGAGACGTTTGGAAGAGGCTGCCATCCAGCTACTACTACTAGACCGCCACATACGTCTATCCTGGCATATATTCCTAGCTTCTTTCACATTCATACATCTTGTCATACATGCCCTTCGGTTCTGTCTGGTTTTGACATGACCAGACATAAGCTTTTGGTTTATCTGATCATGCCACGTCTTCCTCGGTCGTCCTCGTCTCACGTTGCCGTTCATTTTCGCCATATATACTAAAAGATTTTACCATTATTTTGTCGTCCATTCGTTCTACATGACCAAACCATCTCAGTGAGTCTTTCTTATCTTATCAATTATACCTGACTCAGATTTACACTCTCACCTGATTTCATCATTCGTAAATCTCTCATACATTGATTACCCACACATTCGTCTAAAAGATCGCATTTCAACCACGTTCACTCGGCCTTTATCCTTCTTCTGCCAGTTTCATGTTTCACTTCCATACATAAGTGTTGGGACTAAAACTCCGTTGCGCACTGCCAGTTTAGCTTCGATTGACATATTTTTATTAGCAATTAATGTGCTTAGTGCTCCGCTCATTTTGTTGCCCGCATTCACTCTCCTTTCAACATATTTTTCTACTATTCCATCTCTTGAAAACATGGTTTATAGATACAAAAATTCTTCTACTTGTTCGAGACATTCGTTGTTTACATTTATTATGCAGTCAGTAACCTCACTTCCCCTTTCAAATACCATCACTTTTGACTTACTTTCGTTCATCGCCAATTCGCTCTCCAGGCATACATCATACATTCTAGAGACTATTTGCTGCAAATCATCCTTGCTGCTTGCTAACAGAACTGCATCATCAGCATACAACAAGCAGCTTACTGAAAAATTATCCATTATATTTTATGTTTTAAAGATAATGTCGGTCAAATGTCCACCACCGAGTTGTTTCATCTGAGGTCCAATTTTAATTAGTTCTCTCATTAGGTAAGCTAAGTAGGGTAAAAAAAAATACTACCCTGGCAACACTAACGAAATGTCCATTTTGATTTAAACGACAATCTGAGAGGTAAAAAAAAAAAAAAAAAATAAAGTAATGTATTTGCTACTTGCACATTTATTTGCTAACTACACATGAAATGTGATCCCATCCTGTTTCTTTAATATCCTAGCTGTATTTCTACACTATAAAAGGACACAACACGGCATAGTTGAATGAAGAAGTTCAGTGGTTTAAAAAAAAAATATTTGTTAATAGACTGTTAAACTAATTCAAAATTTTTTTTTTTTAATTTTTATATATCGTATTATCGGCGCTACGATTTTTTAAAGTTTTGTATTTCTGAAATAACTCCGCGTGTAACGTCAGAGGTTCATTTCCGCTTATTCTCATTCAATTCTTCCCATTGGTCCAGAAGCGACAAGCAGACCGGAAATCTTCCATAGCTCTAGATCATAGGTTGATTCACATGAACCAGTGACGTCATTTAAAGTAGTGTGTTTTTATCAAAATATATATTATTATTTTTTCTGTACATTTTCAAGAATTTTTGCCGTACAATTTAATGCTCTTATTTTTACCCCGCGTAAGAAAACATTTTTTATATCCAATTTCCCGTAGGGCTGAAGTTCCTCATTCAAATCAGGAGTTGCGTACTGAGCGACGTCTATAAAGAAACTAATGGGTCAAAACGTAAAACTACTATTTTATGAGTAGTTTAGTCCCCTTCTGTTTGATGCTCGAATGCGGTTTCACTATACTTAATTCTATGCCTACACATTTATGAGTTGTTTTGTCGGCATCAGTTTGATGAGCGTACGCGGTTTCTGGACTAATATAATTCTATGCTAAAAAATATAAAATAATTTATTGGACGTCACACGTCATACCATCTACGGAAGGAAATCTATTTGATGAAATAATTATGATAATAACGATTATAATTGTTGTGATTATTTATCAAGTAGATTTTCTTTTACCATTTTTGTATCGAGGACGCAATAAAGTAAAATATTCATGTACGCGCACTTGTAATTTATTAGATAAAATATGAAGATTTCTTCATATTGTGTGATTTACGATTATAATATACGGAGTCAGGGCCAGACCACAAAACTTTGTAGGGTTCCTCATTATAAACTATTTTTGAATCCTAATAATTTTTATTAAAATACTCATTTTTTATCACGTAAAAATTGATTATTGTAATTTGAAAATGGGGACAATCCTTAATTTTCTATTTATTTTGCACCACAACAGGCAATTGGGCCTAATGAGGAACTTCAGCCCTACGGGAAATTGGATACAAAAAATGTTTTCTTACGCGGGGTAAAAATTAGAGCATTAAATTGTCACAAAAATTTTTGAAAATGTACAGAAAAAATAATAAAAAATATTTTGATAAAAACGCACTACTTTAAATGACGTCACTGGTTCATGTGAATCAACCTATGATCTGAGAGCTATGGAAGATTTCCGGTCTGCTTGCCGCTTCTGGACCAATAGGAAGAACTGAATGAGAATAAGCGGAAATGAACCTCTGACGTTACACGCGGAGCTATTTCAGAAATACAAAACTTTTAAAAATCGTAGCGCCGATAATACGATATATAAAAAAATTAAAAAAAAAAATTGACTTAGTTTAACAGTCTTTTAACAAATAAAAAAATTTAAAAAACTACTGAACTTCCTGATTACAGTGGTGAATTACATCACAGAAAACCCAGGCTTGAGAAAAATCTCATTCTATTTTTTTGAGTTCTCACCGGGAATCGAACCCGGAACCTTCCGCATGTGAGACTTTAATGTCGCGGACTCGTAGAAGCAGAGTTGCCAGACTCGATCAAGCAAAAATAGGTAGATTCAGAAAAATAAATCGGTAGATTCAGGGGGTGAGGAAGTACATAAATGCAATTTCAGTGGATGGTTAAAATGTATTATGAAACATACAATGTTGTTGCCTTTTTGATATTCCTCGAGAAATGTATTTATTAGAGATGCGCAACCTATCCGTTTTTGTCTATACAGGGTGTTATTTAACCCCTGTCACATCCGAAACCACGATGATCAGTGTGGGCAAGACGACATATTGGCATATTTAAAAAAATATTTAGAGCGAAGAAAATTTCTACAAATAAAATATTAAAAAGAACAAATGGTTGCTTACTTCTGCAAGGGAGAAGTGAGGAGAGCGCGGTGCAGTATCAGACTCCCCCTTTGTCTATACAGGGTGTTCTTCAAACCCTGTCACGTCCGAAACCACGATGATCAGTGTGGGCAAGACGACATATAAGCATATTAAAAAAAGTATTTAGAACGAAGAAAATGTAAAAAAAAAAATGTAAAAAAAAAAAATGGTTGCTTATTTCTGCAGGGAAGAAGCATGGGGGGCGCGGCTGTGTGGAGTAAAGGGAGCGCGGTGCAGTATAAGACTCCCCCCTCCCCCCTCCTCGTTTCTTCGCGGCAGAAGTAAGAACCATTTGCTTTTTTTTATATTAAAAAAATATATATTCGTTCTAAAAAAATATTTTAATGTGCCAATATGTCTTCTTGCTCATACTGATTATCGTGGTTTCGGATGTGACAGTGTTTAAAGAACACCCTGTATAGTGTAACAATTTCATGCAATGCTTTAAAACGCCGATGTTTGATAATACACCATATTGCTTCCATATGTTCTTAGATGTTCAAGGCAACATTTTTGCGATTCTTTGAACGATTATCCGTCTTGCTTCACACGTGCGCATTTTTCTTCCTTTTACCGTAATTGGGCTCTATTTTTGATCACATATCATTTAAGTTAAAACTTTAAAAAATTTTAAGTAAATATAATAAGAAAATATAAGTGTTTTCGATAGTTAGAACAAAACGATACACCTCCTCCCTCCCCCTGTCCTCTCCATCATCCAACAAACCCCCTCCCAACCACCTCCACCGCGAGCCCCTTGTTAAAAATTAGCAGCCCACCCCTGGATACGTGTAAGTAACATAATTATATTTAAATTTATTTCAACAGAGAGGAAAAACATTGTTGAGAAGAGAATATGGTAGTTTAGGCATTTTGTTAAGTGGCCACATAATTCAATTCAATTCAATTAATTTATTTTAAATATAACATATACATAACAAACATATATTCAATACGTACATATTATAAAAATAAAATAAAAATACACGAAAGAGATTCACGCCAAAGTAGTAGGAGAATCCTGCTCCGGAAAACCCCTTCGGATACATGGAACAGATCAATATCCAGAGCGATGTTGTTCAGCATAGCGGTAGCCATTCCAACAGGCAGGGTGGTCCTGCATATCGGAATATGAAACAATCTATGCTGACGCTGTCTTAGGTAATTATCAGGAACATACAAACCAATGCTCATCATAATCTCAGCATTATCGATCGTCCCGCGCAACAATCGATAAAAATGTGTAGTCAAATACATATTCTTTCTAGTCTCTAAAGTGTTGCAGCCGAGCATACCCTGGAGAAACTCGGTCGGGTAGAGCCGAGGATAATACCCGCACTCTCTCATGTAGAGATATAAACCAGCCAATGACAGGTCATAAGCCCTGTAAATGCCTAGACTTCCATATTCCCTTCCCAACAATGTTTTCCCTCTCTGTTGAAATAAATTTAAATATCAACAGCTCCCTAGGGCGGAAACCCAGCGAGTCTGCAAGCATTTGGACATACTAAAACATAGTTGAATTAACCACGTGGTAAAAGAAGAAGTATAAAAATTGGAAAATTGTTTTCAGGCGTTGCCTAGCAGGTGATTTGGTTCAGCCGGATGAATCTCACCCACATAATAAAGGTTTCAGCTCATTTACTTCACAAAAGCCAACAGATGGAAGAGTTGAAGAAATGTGGATGTTTAAACATGGGCAGAATGGTGAATGTTACACAGTGTGTAAAGTGGCCACTTAAACCAGCCAATGACAGGTCATAAGCCTAGATCTCCATATTCCCTTCTCAAAAATGTTTTCCCTCCCTGTTGACATAAATTTAATTTTGAATAACTCCCTAGGGAGGAAACCCAGCCAGTCTGCAAGCATTTGGACATACTCAAACATTGTTGAATAAAATTAAAAATGAACAATTTTTTTCTGTGGTTCTGTAAAAATCATCTCAAACGACAATTGAACGTAATTATGCAGAAAGCAGCCAGTTCACAATTTTGAAAAAAATTGATATTGGTTATAAGTTCAATTCTATGTTCTGCTTAAAACAACCGGGCCACTTTCATCCAAAAAACCATAATAATCACCTTCTGAAAATTTCATGATGTCAAATTATCATAAATATGAATGTCATCTCATACATTGTTATTAAATATTTAATGTGGCTGTCATTAAAACCATTAAATCTCGTCATACATATGATTAAATTCTTTTTTGTAGTATAAAAAACGAATGCGCGTTATTTATTTTATTTATTCATATTTTTTGCTTACAAACTATAATTAATAATAAAAATAATGTGACCTCACTGGGGTTCCCCGTGCCGAGGACACATAACAATATACTTTTTTTAAAATTACATTTGAGAATAAACAAAGAAGACTAACTTAAAAAAACAAAGATAATTAACAAATATTCAGACAGTTTTAAAAACAAGGTATTTATGTACATCTGCATTATTTATATTACAAATCACACAATGAAAATAACAAAAACCAAACATAAGCTACACTTGTGGAGCGGTTGATTCAATATTGGTATGGGTGAATGAGACAATCCATTTTACTTCTACCTAGCTCCACTATCCATTTTTTTATAGCCCCTTTGAACATTTTCTCGTTACTAATTGTTTTAATAGATAGTGGAAGTATGTTATAGATTTTAATTGAATAATACTCAAAATCCCTGTGTCCGAAAGTGGTATTAGTTTGTATTTGTTTAAGTTGTCTATGTGTTGAGGATCTAGTGATTATATTATTTGTATGTGATGTATTGTGGGGGTTATGTCTTTTATTTGAGTAAGAGTAGTTTTTGAATCTATAAGTGAGTATTGTTTGATCGTATAATTACTTTGGTGTCATCATTTGCCAAAGTAAAAAATATTCCAACTGTTGTCTAGATTTGATTATTTACTCTTTTACAAAAGTGCTATTATCTCAGTTTTACTCTTCTATGGCTAGCTGCTTTCTGAATAACTACGTTCAATTATTGTTACCCACGCGATATACGTAGATTAATTCTACACTATTTTAATACAATACTTGTACAAGAGTTTATCAACAAATACCACAATGACATTCAGCAGATATTTCTATTATTATTGAAATGTCAACACTGAGCACTGGCCGATTCCTTTCAAAATGAATAATGCCAAAAACGGCCACCGCGAACGCCACATGTTCTATGTGATACATAATATGTCAACGGTATCCTATTAAAGAAAAATTGTCCATTGGAAATAATGTTCGAAATTCAGTGAAACCTCTATCTATCGTTTTTAAAGGGACTTATTGAAATAAACTATGAATGCGGGAATAAGGGTTAATACACAAGGAGATAAGATCGGGTAACGATACCGCCCTGGCAATCTGCATTACCATTGGCAGGTTCAAATTATAAAAAAGATACAGGTATCAGGTGTAAATAAATGTATATTAAATAAAATTAGAAATGATGATTATTACGTATTATTACATTAATTTTACAAAAATAATATATACATTTTTTATTCATACTCTGTTGTTCAAAGTAATATTTTTTACATCTTTTGAAATGTCGCTTATGAATGAATAAGAAAAAAAATGCTTATGAATGATAATACCTTAGTTTTTAATTTGGTGATGTATCCGACATAAAACAAGTTTATTGGATTATAATTCTACTTAATTTTTTATAAAATATACAAAGGGTATATTGTGACGCGTTTCGTCTTGTTAGGACATTTTCAAACAAACTAACTTAAATATTTACAAAGTTTCCTTATATACTAAAAGTAATTGCTATTTTATGTTATTCTTATTCATTTTCAAAATTATTGACACATTATAGTAAGAGCAGCAATATATTGATTTTATTAACATATATAATATAAGTAATTAAAAATAGTTTAAAAGTATAAAAACATGCCAATGGCAGCAGAAAAAAAATAAAAAATAAAGAGGGAATAACAAGTATAGCAAGTAATCTTTAAAATTTGGAAAAGCAATATAAGGAGAAGATTTTAAACCAAGAGAAGTCGATAAAATTTCATTAAAGCGATTTTAGTAGTAATACAAAATTTCAAAAGAGAAATATGATTTATAATAATAATAATAATGTATGTAATTTGAGTGATATAAGAGAAAAAGGGACCAACGGGAGTTTTATTCAAAAGTTTTCAATACACTATTTTTAAATAATTGTAATCCTGTATGATATATATCTATATGGTTAAAAAAGCTGTTAAATATGGAACACGATCTGTGTAAAAACGAATTCTGGCAATAGTTAATAGGAATTATTATTTATAAGCACATCAGTTATCAGCCTTTTCACTGTCGATATATTATTGTAGTAGGTATGTAGTATTACGTCAAATCTACTGAGTGGGTGATTCATTTATAAGTTACTAGGGAGTGAGGACATCAAAACTATATATAGAAATACACACATAATATTGTTGTAATGTTTGTACACCTTTGCATTGCGTATTGCGTCACGACGTCATATTGTTCGCGTGACATACTCGCATACGAGTACCTACGTTTATTTACTACGGGAAATTTTGTCAGTTTTTCAAAAGACCTTGTCAAAATTACAAGAGATGTAATCTACAGCTCTTAAAACATTTAAAAAAAAATATTTACGGACATTGTCCATTTATTAAAATTAAAATCTATAAACTACTTCCACTATCTATTAAAACAATAAGTAGCGAGAAAATGTTTTAAAAGGCTATAAAAAAAATGGATAGTGGAGCTAGGTAGAAGTAAAATAAATTGTCTTATTCGCAAAACCAAAATTGAATCAACTGCTCCACAAGTGTATAGCTTATGTTAGATTTTTGTAATTTTCATTGTGCGCTTCGTAATGTAAATAATATAGATGTACATAAATTAATTATAAACATAAATACGTAGTGTTTAAAACTGTCTTCGTATTTTGTTAATTATCTCTGTTTATTAAGTTACTCTTCTTTGTTTATTCTCAAATGTAAAACCATTTTTAAAAAAGTATATTGTTAAGTGTCCTCGGCTCGGGTAACCCCAGTGAGGTCACATAATTTTTATTTTGAATTATAGTTTGTAAGAGAAAAATATGAATAACAATTAAATAAATATAATTTATAGGGATAAATATTACAATATAAGAACAGTTAAAAACATTAAAAAAGAAGAAAAGAAGCATTGACAGACATAAGAGACACCGAGATAAGATCTGGATTATTTATTTAGTGCTCGTTTAAATTGTTGTAAACTTAAACCAAAAAAGTCTAGATCTTGGCTTGAGTTAACAATACGACAAAGACGGGGCGGGACATTGGAGAATTAAGGCCACAATTTGTTCTATGCTGATCGATGAACAGTATTTCATCGTTTCCCAACCTACGAGTCGGATTATAAAATTTTACCTGTCCCAGTAATAATGGAACATTGATTATACCATTAAGTATGCCGAACAATTAATATATTAGTTCTACGTTTTTGTAGACTAGAAATATTGAACATTGACTCTAAACATAAGAATAATAACCTCTCTTTAGTCCAAGCATCCACGCTACTTTTTGAAGCCAGCGATGTTGGACTGATTCAATGTGATTTATGCAATTTGCATATAATGGAGACCAGACCACGGGGAGGCATATTCCAAAAGAGGGCAAACAGCTGAGCAATAAAGAGTTTTAATAGTGCGAATATTAGTAAAATCAGAGGATATCTGTCATTGAAGCCAAGTAATTTCAGTGATTTATTTACTATATTTACTAGGTCCAATTATTGGAATAATGAGAAGAACAGATGTCTTTGATTAAAGTACAATATTAATTATATACAATGCTTTTATACTTCCACACTTTGTACCGCCCTTGAACCTGTAGCAATTGTACAGAAATCTTTAATCCGAGTCATTTAAAAAAAACATTTCGCTATCCAAATGACTTGCTCTTCAAAGAATTCAGAGTACTGAATATTATTCCACAGTATATATTGAGAACGGTAGTGGTTACACACATCAATAGAGACATTTACCCGAGCGTCAACCACAACCATAATACAAGATACTCTAATAGGGATCTGATACTAAGTGAAGGGGTCAACACTGTTCTGGCATCGAGACAACACTATAAGTAGGCAAAAAGGTCCATAACCTTTTGCCAGAATCGTGGAAAGACGGGAGTGTTGTCAAGTTACGGAAGGTGTTGACCTCGCTCTTTCGTGACATTGGTCGTAGGGAGTCAGAAAAGTTGATGCATGCCACGGATTGGAGATTCTTACTGGATGCCGAAAATAAAATCTAAAAAATGATGAATAATATATTTATATTTATAGATGACAACCGTGAAGTTTCGCATAAATAAATTGTCCATTTTATTATGAATGTATGTATGTGTATGCGCATGGGTGTATGTACGTGTGTGTATGTACATGTGTATTTATGTGTATGTTTGTATGTATATGAATCAAAATGTGTATCCGAATAAGTTTATATTTTATTTGTCTGTGCTCTATATTAATTTGTTAACAATTATAATATATTAAAATGTAATTGCCTAGCTTGGAACGGGGTATGTACCCTTGTTAGCTGGGCAAAGTGAACATGGAATTGTATTTTGATAAAGAGTGTGAATAAATAAATAAATATGGATTAATAATATGGTCGGAATGTAGTAAATATACTGGAATCACAGATTTATATAGAATAACAAAAATGCTCGATCTAGAGGAATTGATCTACACAGAAAAAATAAAAATGATATTTAAGATGAAAAAGAATAAAATAAAGACAAATATTAAATTTAATTTTAGCTACAACATACATAAAATAAATACAAGAGCATCAAATAATTTGACTTGCGAACAACCTAGGACCAACAGAAAAAGAAACAGTTTTTTGTATACAGCAATATTTTTTTACAATTCACTTTCTAATGATCTAAAATATATACAAAACATATACGTACTTAAAAAACACCCAAATAAAACAGTTCTTACAGCCCGTATGACGAGTGATATGTGATGTTTTTTTTATCGAATTTTTATTTAAACTATTGTGTTATTATATACCAGCACTTTTGCTGATTGGGAATATTTCGTACAAATAAAATATGTTATATAATGTAATATGTAAAGTTTAAAAATCTTGTATTTTCTCATAAAAAAATAAATAAGTTTAATATTATCTATATGCTCGTTGTATGTCAGTTATGAGAAATACCTTAAAAAACGTATTATTTTCTGTCATTTATTATTAAGTCATTTCTCCCCAACAGATGAAAGAGTTGAGGAGACATGGATGTTTATACAAAGGCAAAATGGAATGTTACACAGTGTGTAAAAAGGCCACTTAAACCAGCCAATGACAGGTCATAAGAACTGTAAATGCCTAGATTTCCATATTTCCTTCTCAAACATGTTTTCTTTATCTTAAAATATTATAAAAAAGATGAAGAACATTTAAGAGAAGGTAATATAGAAGTTTAGGCATCTACAGGGCTTATGACCTGTCAATGGCTGGTTTAAATGGCCACTTTACACACTGTGTAACATTCACCATTCTGCCCATATTTGAACATCTAAATTCCTTAAATTCTTTCATCTGTTGACGTTTGTGAAGTTAAAGAGCTGAAACCTTCATTTATGCGGGTGAGATTCATCTAATTGAATTATTTCACCTACATACTAAGCAACGCCTGAAAATGTTATTTTTTCAATTTATATACTTCTTCGTGGACTAGGTAATTTAGCAACAATATTTTGAGTTTGTCCAAATTTTTGCAGACAAGGACTAGATTCAACTCCCTGTTTATATTTACATATTACAACAGAGATTAAACCATCCATTAAACCAGCCATTAACAGGTCATAAGCCCTGTAGATGCCTAGACTTCTATATTACCTTCTCTTAAATGTTCTTCATCTCTAAATCTCGGGTAATTATTCCTATTTTGAAAAAGAGCAATCTCTAAATCTGTCTTCATTGGAGAGACGTAGAACTGTGATGGACCTTATATGCATTTTCAAAATACTTAATGCTTCAAGTGATATCCCATCTCTGTTGCAATCAATTTCTTTTCATGTTCCCAACCGTGTCACCAGAAGTCAAAATCTGCTATTTATAAAATCTTCTAAGAGCAACTTTGGTTTTTATGCCCCAATGTCCAGAATGTGTAGATTAGTCAATTCATCACACGACTTGGAATTCTTTGGGATAGATCTTCCGGCTTTTCGTAGATCTCTTCGCGACTAAACAGTGTGGGGTGAAGTTGGATTGGCATGGTTTAGCTCGAAGTCTTAGGTCTTTCGTTTTTATAAATATATTTTATATAATTATTGTTTTGCCCTTGTTTGTTTTTGCTAAATAGTTTTATGTTCAGTTTCTTGCATTTATGTTTCTTCATGTAACTGTTGTAATTGGCTTAGGCCGTATATATAATAAATAAATAAATAAGTCTCTGTCGTAATATGTAAATATAAACAGCTCCCCAGAGAGTTGAATCCAGTCCTTGTCTGCAAAAATTTGGACAAACTCAAAATATTGTTTTCTCTATCTGTTGCACTAAATTTCAAATTTGAGGAATTCACCTTGAAGGTAGCTTTCAAATTAATTTAGCACACGGGCAATATGTTTTAGGAAATAAAGATTTAGACAATTGAAAAGAAACTCTGTTTTAAAAACGTGATTTACAAAATGTGCGTGGGATTACGTCACTTTGAGTGACATTGACAAACTCACGAGTTTGATGTAAAAAGACTTGTCATATTTTTATGACGTTATTATTTGCATATTATTAGAATCGTTTGTTTATCATTTAGAATATCATTCTTCACCTAGAATATTTTTGGAACATAATTTTTCTTGTATTACATCAAAACTATTAACTCATCACAGTAAATAAGTCACAATAATTTCTCTGTCCGCATCCAGCGGTGCACAGGACACCGTATTGGTATTCTAATTGCAGCGAATCTGGGTAAATTTGGAATAATAAAAGGAAGGGCGCAAGGTTACAGCCCTGCGGAACTCCGGCGGTGACCTGAAACTAATATATCATTACCATCACCATCATTAGGTCTACAGTCCGCTGTAGGCCTTGGTCTTCTCTATCCTGTTATTATATCCCAGCACGTATTGATCAGATCGAAGCAGTTTGTAGTAGTTCGTTGGGATTCGTCTTGCGTATTGCCGGGGTTTTTGGTGATACACGAGTACTGAGAATTCTTTATAACTCGTCAGTGCGAAGTAGACTCGAGAGTGGCTCGATGATTTGGAGACCGTGCGAGTTATACTCTCTTATGCTGGAGAGGGTTCAGAAGAAATTACTTCGGTTTCTCTGCATGAGGGAGTGCGGATATTATCCATGGCTTTATCCCACTGAGTTTCTCGAGGGTATTCTCGGTTACAGCAGTTTGAAGACCAGAAGGATTTTGTATTTAACTACGCACTTCTTTCGATTGTTGCGCGGTATTATTGACAACCCTGAAATTATGCGGAGCATTAGCTTTTATGTTACGGATAATTATTTATTTATTTATTTGACAGACTTGTGCAGTCCATTCTAACGATGGTAAATACAATTTCTTATAATAAATACAGGCACTAATAAAATAAAATAAAATTTAAAGCTAGGACAAAACAAATAAAAATTACTACCTCAAGGCAAGATCTGGTCTATCTTAGTGAATTTTTAAAACTATAAAGACTTACACCAAAAAAGTCCAGTATTGTCTCGAGTTTACAATACGACACAATCGGGACATTATTGGTGCATGCAAGCCATAGTTTGCGCTGTGTTGATCGAGGAACAGCACATTATTATTTCGCAACCGGCGGATTGGAACATTAAATGCCATTTGTTCCAGTAACGATGATTACCTTAGGCAGCGTCAGTATAGACTGTTTCACATTCCAATATACCGGACCAACCCACCAATGGTTATGCCTGTTGGAAGGGCTATCACTTTGTTGAACAATATTACTTTGGACATTGACATTTTTTACGTCTCTGAGGGAGTTTTGCGTTACAAGATTCTCTTACTTTTGAAACATATTATTCTCTGGATATTATGTACACTTATGTGTTATTTTTTATATACACCTAATTTTACCTTTTTATTTTAATTATTTCTTTATGTATGAATTAAGTTATTCCATTTTGTAATGTACATATATATGAATAAATAAAATTGAAAATTAAAAAATTGCAAATGAGCTCATGGACGGTTGGGATTTTACTTTCTCGTTTCCAATTATGATATATTTTAAATGAAACGGATAAGAGCTAAATTACAGCACGTCTTGAAGCTACAGAGCGCATGGATGGTAAGAAATCTAGCCCATTTACATTATTTTTAATCTGACAATAAAAAACTTATTTTTTTAAAATTGGAGGTAGATCGAAATCTTGCAGCTACATAGGGAAGGTTGGAATTCTAGACCCCATTTTCAAAATTTAAGTTTTTAATAGTTGATGACATTTACATATTGAAGCTAGATTATCAATCGTCTTGCAGTTACAAAGCGCGTGGACGAGTGGAATTCTAGAATCTTAAAATTATATTCACAAATTTACAAAAAATACGCATCGAGCAGAATGGTAAATTCGCCATTAAAAACTAAATAAATAAAGCACTGGTTCAACACCATGGTAAAAAAAATAAAGAAAGTCATTCGAAGGGTGGGATTTAAAGTTTGTAGGTAGATACTGCCGCACATGTGGCTAACAAGCTGCTCGCTAATTTGCGGAAGGTGGTAGATGCACATGTGTAGTTGTCGAGAAATGATGGCTATTGTTCCAATGACTTGGTGTCCATTTTGGTCGCGTTTTATGATGGGTAGGTACGCAACGTTCCCGCTAAATTCTTTTTTTACGTTAATATTGTTAAGATAATATTTTGTTATCCAATTGCAAAAAATATGAAAAAGCCATTAGCTCATGCTCGCGGCGCGGGCGAAAGAACCACCCCGGACGGAAGTCGGGTAGAACTAACTTTAAAAAGCATAAATAAATAAAGATAATTAAAATACGTATGAACGAGCAAGAGCCGCAACTTGTAAAAGAACGGCACCTTTCTTCTCAGAATTTCCCCTTAGCTTTACGCTGTATAAAACAAAATAAGCAAAAGCGTTGGGAGGATCATTACCGCGCTTCTTCTACAGGTAAAATCACTAAACCCAACGCTGGCTGATGCAGCAAACTTCCGTCATCATCACCAAAGTACTTTCGAAACGACCCAAATTTTTACCGGACACGGAGCTATGAGAAGTTATCTATATAGGTTTAAATGAAGGAATGATGACTATTGTCCATGCGATGATATTTCTTCACAGAGTATCGAACATCTGTTATTTCAGTGCCCATTTTTCAGTTTACAACGCCATAATCTTGAAGCAGAATGCAGGAAAGACGGAATGTCCTTAACAGATATCCACACTGTAGTTAAAAGTAGTTATCACGCGCCATTGTTCTTGAACTTTGCAACAATGGTGATTGGACTCATAACGGTAATAAACCAAAATCAGTGATCGAACATCCCATTTCCAAGACAAACAAAAACGATTTTTTCCGAGTACCTTAGCCTTGTACATGACACGTAAGGCTATTAAATACAGGGGTCCATATATATATATATATAAAAAAAATAATAATAATAATAATACGTATTTATCTGTGATACGTATATAAAAATGATGATTTTCGTTTTTCTCAAACCAATATGTGACATCGTTAATTCTAAACCGGTATTTGCTAAATTTTACACACGCGCACATATGAGCCAATGTTAATATGAGTTCTAGGTAATAACATCTAGTACTAGACGACATCAGACATATTATGAATTAGTGTGTGTACGTGGAAGATTGTAGAATGAATTAACGTGATGGTGTGAATGTTAGAAGTACCCGATGCAGGGTAAGCCATCCAGTAAATAAACACCCCCCGGTAAATGAACAAAACGCATATTTAAGTTTATGAGGTTTTTTCGTCTGGAAAATCCAAGCATATACAACTACTCACTGAACGATGAAATATTATCATCTGTGTTTAGTATAAGAGATTTAGGTATTATACTTGGCACTAAACTTTCTTCTACAATTCATATTATTGAACATGTTATCAAAAGATCCTTAAAACTCCTTGGATTTATTAACAGAAGCACAACTGACTTCAAAAATATCAATTCCCTTAATACTCTCTTCTGTTCCCTAGTTCGCCCACACCTGGAGTATTCCTTTGTTATCTGGTCTCCATATTATGATGTTCACATCAAGAATATTGAATCAGTTCAACATCGATTTTTGAGAAAGATAGGTTGGAGGTTGGGCTCCAGAGACCTATACACGTTTAATGAGTTAGAAACTACCTTGAATATATCTTATCTTCAAGACCGTCGAAATAAATCCGACCTTCTAGTCCTATTTAAAATTCTCAACTCACTCTTTGATGCGCCTGAACTACTGAGCTCAATAAAATTAAATATCCCAACTAGAAACCTCAGACAAAACTTACTCTTTCATACCGATAACCATAGAACTTACTATGGTTTTCATTCCCCTATGCCCAGAATTCTTAGGTCTGCCAACAAACATACCAGTCTTGATTTGTTTGATAACAAGTTGTCTTCTTTCAAACGATCACTGAATCTAATTCAATTATAAACACCTGTCTTCCGCTTCCACTCCCATCGAGTCTACTACATACCATTGTGTCTTTCTACTTTTCTTTATGATAATTTTCTATGTATAAATAAATATGTCATTAAAAATACCCAAATGGGCGCATTTATAAATAAATAAATAAATAAAATAAAATATTTTAGTGTATTTTTTTTCTGTGACAACATTATTTTGTTAGTTATTGGTAATTATCTGCATCTGCCATAAACCAGTTACAGCATGGCCGTGTTGTGAAAATCACATGTTGTAGTTTGTTCAGAAAAAAATGATTTCGGATAAGAACAATGTATTTTTGTCGATAACTCTGTGGCTACTCTTGACACTAAAATAATCCAATGAATTTTTATTTTTGTAGAAAATGCGTTAATTTTTTTATTTAAATTAATTTAACCAAGGTTTTGGCGATATTTATTAAATTACTGAGTGTTCCTTTACTGGCCCACGAAAATGTCTTAATCCAATTAATAAACGGGTGTTGAATATAAAATTAAAATACTTTTGTATTCATCCACTTTCATTTATTTAAGAGAACAAGATTTCTGGAGGCATTAATCTTCCCGTCAGCATCTAACCGTAAGATTTTTCTAGTGCTGTGGGTGTTTTCTGCAAATTGAGAAATGTCGTTTTTGCGGTCAGCACTATTTTCAGAATACGATTATTACACTTTTTTTATGAAAGCGGCTTTGCTGTTTAAACTGAACATATTATTTTTCTGTTCAAGGTGCGAGACTGTAGAATGAACTATATTTATATCTGTAAAGCACCTTCTCTGAGTAATGTACAAGGAACATGTATCTAAACTGACAAAATGTTGACGTCATATAAATTCCACAAGATTTTTTGACGATAAAACCGTTTAATAACAATAATTTCGCTTGGGTTCCTTGAATCTGCTCCGACTAGATGTGTGCGCCGCGCCTATAAGCTGGTCAAATCTACTCATCGCACCATGGAAAAAAAGGTCGGTTTCGTATCAAAAATTAACAACTCTTTTATTTTTAGACGTAGATTTTAAAAACACACGAATATAAAATAGTCTTAAAGGCTTCAAATGAAATACATTTTATTACGATATTTTTATTCTCATACAATAAAATACTAAAAATAATATTGAAAACAAAAAATTACGTTCATTTGATTATAATATGTATACAAACCAGAGGCGGTTCCTTAGTATGTGCATAAGTGCAGTGCACCAAGTAAAAATATGTGCAAACAAATGAGTAATTTTATTGATAGTAAAAATATGTTATAGGTAGCTACAAAAAAACAGGGATTCGTTGCAATATTACACTCGTAAACATCATAATATTCAATACTAGCGCCAAAATATCTAGCGAGATCGACTCTAGCGGGCGATTTTCACATCTTGTCTACGCATGCGCAATCGTCCCTGTGCATGTTCTGTTATGCACAATTTTTTACCCTGAATTTGTTTGAAATGTGTGATTTCTCCTAAGATCGTCATTTAAGGGAGATAGACAACGCTTCATACTGGTGAATCGTGCGTTAGAGGGAGAAGATAATACACATATTCCGGGCATTGCCAACGCATGCGCATATTTGAAGTTTGAAGTGCGTTTGCAATGTCACTTTGAACATGCGTAATAACATGATGTTAGTACGAATTTAGTTGATTTAGTATCCTATAACGTGCGTATAATGTAAGGCGAATTTAGCGTTCTTAGTTTCGATGCGCGGGCTGTCATTTGTCAGACCTGTCATATTGTTTTAATATTATTGAACTTAATATACAAGTTACAAGTTGACAAAATGTAAAAAAATGCACTGCCAATGTTTTTGGTCAGGAGCCGCCAGTGATACAAACTAATTATTATAATACCGATGGGATATTATTATTATTATAAAATGACAAATACACCAATATATACCAGTTCCGGGGCATTTTTCTTAATATTCAAACTCTCGCTGATAGACAAACCACGGCTGATATAGTGTTACTCACCAACATAATATCTGATAAAATAGATTCCCCCAAATTGGTTACCCGCATTCATCTTAAGGTATCACAGAGACAAACGCGTTATACACAACTTTTCCACATACCTAAATGCAGAACAAATTTTACAGAAAACGCTAGGATTAACCGTATTATGGATACTTATAATAGGAAATTTAACGACATAGATATATTTACAAAGATTATGAGTCCAACAGGGCGAGACATTTTCATTAACGATAATAAAATCGAAGTGGTTGATGAATACATTTATTTAGGACACAAAGTCAAACTTGGTAAAGATAACCAGATAGCGGAGTTACCAAGAAGTATAGGGCTAAGTTGAGCTGCCTTCGGCAAACTTGAAGTTTGATTTTTGAAAAAAAACAAGTCCCTATATGCTTGAAAAGACAAGTTTATGAATCGTGCATATTGCCGGTGACAACATATGGACTAGAAACCATGTCTTTAACACAAAAAAGTAGCCAGAAATTAAAATGCACGCAACGATCCATGGAAAAACAGATACTCGGTGTATGTCTAATAGACAGAATAAGAAATGAAGAAATAAGGCGCTAAACCGGAGTCGTGGATATCATGGATCGTGCAGCGAAATTGAAATGGCAGTGGGCAGAGCACTTGGCGAGACAAAATGATGGCAGGAGGACACCCAGAATAATAAAGTGGAGACCATGGGCAAACAAAAGAAGTGTTGGAAGGCCACAGAAAAGATGGGTCGACGACATTGCCTCTATTGCCGGTAAAACGTGGATGATGAAAGCGGGTGATAGGAAGGAATGGAGACGTTTGGAAGAGGCCGCCATCCAGCAGTGGAGAGAATAAAGCTGCAGAAGAAGAAGAATATCAACAAATGATTATTGATAGGTATTTGTCTCATGTATTATTTTTCATAAATAGTATGCATTTGAAACCACCACAGATAACGCTTTTTGGTTTTCTGACTTTTATCACATTTTTCACAATAACTTTATGAAACTTTTGGCTTTTGACTTTTGGCAAATTTTGGCAGCTGATTTTTATAAATATTTTTTATGAATACTTTAGACTACAAAACAACATTAAATGTTAAGCATGGGGAGACGGAAGTGACTGTCAAACGTCTCAATAAACTTTTTTTTTTAAATATTATTTTATTGCATAATTATTTCAATGTATATATAATTAATTTTTTTAATGTTTTAGTTGTTTTATGATGCTTAAAATATGAACTTTTCAGATATATATAGTATTTTATATCTATTGCTTCAAAGTATAATAAGAAATTAACTTTTAAAGTGCTGAAATGAACAGATTTAAAATGGTATCCGTTAAAAAATCCAGTTTGTGGCATTGAAAAAAAAAATTATATTGACTTAATTTAAAATTCTAACATTATTTTATAGTTTGACTCTTAAACTATTGAAAAAATATATTGAAATGTGTCAGTAGCAACATTGGTAAAAATCACTTATCTCCCATTTTCCATCGTGCGCCGTCGACAATTTTTGATCGGCGCACATGTCTAGCTCTGACTGGGATTCAAACCCAGACCGACCCTTTCCGGCCGCCTGCATTTTATGCAATTAGCCAACCGCATCCAATGATTTGAAGCAAATATAATTACTTCTGTGTAACATAAAATATAATAAGTTACTTATCCGAGAACCAGGAAAAAAGCAGAATGATGCAATAATAATAATAATAATATTTTTTATTCCAGCTCAATGAGGAAGTTTTATTTGTTAATAGACTGTTAAACTAAGTCAAAATTATTTTTTTTTAATTTTTACATATCGTATTATCGGCGCAACGATTTTTCAAAGTTTTGTATTTCTGAAATAACTCCGCGTGTGACGTCAGAGGTTCATTTCCGCTTATTCTCATTCAGTTCTTCCTATTGGTCCAGAAGCGACAAGCAGACCGGAAATCTTCCATAGCTCTCAGATCACAGGTTGATTCACATGAACCAGTGACGTCATTTAAAGTAGTGCGTTTTTATCAAAATATTTTTTATTAATTTTTCTGTACATTTTCAAGAAACTTTGCCGTACAATTTAATGCTCTAATTTTTACCCCGCGTGAGAAATCATTTTTTGTATCCAATTTCCCGTAGGGCTGAAGTTCCTCATTGGGCGGGTATTGCAATGCCTACCATTTATTTCAAAATATAATTAATAAGAAAAACAAGATAAAGAATGGGATAAAAAGATATAAACAATATAAAACAAAAAAAATATTTAAGAGATAAGAAAAAAGAAGAGAGAAAAAGTGTTAAAAAAAACAAACAAACCATCACGCCGTTTCTCCGCAGGGGTAGGCAGAGAGGATAGAACACCACATCACTCTCTCTTTGCAAACATACATTCATACACCTTCTCATGCACGCACGCCGATTATTCCAACTCTTGACATGTCCATCTTCAAGTATTTGATGGACTTGATCGTGCCATGCCTTTCTCGGTCTTCCTCGTTTTTTCGTTCGCATCGTAGATCCTTTTAGCCGTTCTTTCGCCGTCCATTCGCTCTACATGTCCAAATCAACGCAGCATCCCTTTCTCGATTCTGTCAATAATGCATGTCTCGGCCTTACACAGTTCATGGATCTCGACACTTTTACACTTATCATACATCATTTTACTAGCCTAAGGGATCGCATTTCGAGCATTTATCCTACTTTCATAATCATTTCTCCAATTCTATATTTCGCCCCCATTCATGGGTCTTAAAAATAACATTTTCGCCAATTTGCTTTTTTACTGTCGAGATGGGGTTCTGTCAAAAAGTAGATCAATAAGGGTTGCATTGCCTAAAAAAAATGTATACCGCTGCTCTGTAAATGCCTAGAAAAAGGGAAAAGAATATTTCGCGTTGCCGCGACGCGACGCGCCGCGCCCCTATAGTTGCGGTTTGACCTTTTTAATGAAGTGACGCGCCACCGTAGCGTGGTTTAGCCTTTACGATGATGAAATTCATGATGATATTTGTGATGAAATCATAGAATTAAGAATAGTCCAGAAGGAGCGTAGAATCATATTTGAATACATCGGACTGTGTCCAACGATTCCCCCACTAAGACACACTTTCGCCGCGCGCATACTTGAAGTCACCGAGTAATATTGCCAGATCGCGAAGAATATAACCATAACACAAATGTGAGGTAAAAAAAAAACAATTAGTTAATTTTTATAAAATTTTATTGTGCACTCGGAAACATTGATTGACACAACGGAGTAGATAAGTAAAGGGTCATTTAATAAGAGTAATTGAATTAATGAACTTTGAACTAAAAATATAAAACAAATTTTAATTTACATAAAACGGATATTTATATATCATGTTAAATAATATTTTATGTTTTATAGATAATGTCGGCCAAATGTCCACCAGGGCGTTGTTTAATCCGAGGTTTAATTTTCATTATTACTACTACTACTACTACTACTACCATCACGCCATTTCCCCGTAGGGGTAGGCAGAGAGAATGGACCGCCACACACGTCTATCCTGGCATACATTCCTAGCTTCTTCCACATTCATACATCTTGTCATACATGCCCTTCGGTTCTGTCTGCTTTTGACATGACCAAACTTAAGCTTTTGGTTTATCTGATCATGCCGCGTCTTCCTCGGTCGTCCTCGTCTCACGTTGCCGTTCATTTTCGCCATATATACTAAAAGATTTTACCATTATTTTGTCGTCCATTCGTTCTACATGACCAAACCATCTCAGTGAGTTTTTCTTAATCTTATCAATTATACCTGACTCAGATTTACACTCTCGCCTGATTTCATCATTCGTTACCCTGCCATACATTGATTTCCCACACATTCGTCTAAGATATCTCATTTCAACCGCGTTCACTCGGCTTTCATCCCTCCTCTGCTAGTTCCATGTTTCACTTCCATACATAAGTGTTGGGACTAAAACTCTGATGTACACTGCCAGTTTAGCATCGATTGACATATTTTTATTAGAAATTACTGTGCTTAGTGCTCCGTTCATTTTCATTATTTCTCTTATAAAATGAGCAAAGTAGGGTAAAAAAATTTACTACCCTGGCAACACTTACGAAATTTCCATTTGTTTCTTCGACAATCTGACAGATAATTCAATTTTTAAGTAATGCATCTGTGACAAACACATTCATTTGATAATTACACATGAAATGTGATTGCATCCTGTTTCTTTAAGATCCTAGCAGTATTTCTACACTTTATAAGGACACAACTGAGCGACGTCTGCAAAGAAACTAATGGGTCAAAACGTACACCTACTAATTTATTAGTAGTTGAGTCGCCTTCTGTTTGATGAACGTATGCAGTTTCTGGACTTATTCTTCATTCTATGGATGAAATATTTTAAATTCTAAGTTCTTATCATCCAAAATCACTCGCAAACGAGTGGAGGCGTATAAAAAAAAAAAAAAAAAAAGTTCTTATCAATATTATTACGACTTGCTTATTTGTTTTATTTGAAAGTGAATTTTTCGAGTTCTGTCGGTTTAGGGATAACACCGTATTGCAGTGGCGAACGGTGACTTTTTTTATAGGTAAGATAGATTTTTTTTAAATAATTTGCACCAGCATGTACATCCATACATATAAGTAATAAAGTATATATGGGTACATGGCTTCGTTTTCTACGGTTTTGTGTAAAAACAACTTCATCTCTCCAGCTCTAATTTTACTTGCTGACAACAGAAGGCGGAATACCAACTTATTTTTAATCAAAAACAATCAAACAACAATTGATAACTATGCGAAATATGTAGGTATATTTTCCATTATTTTACAGTACGTATGCAAAAGATTTTTTTTAAAAATGGCAAAAAATAAGTTTAATAAAATAATTATATTTATAATTCCTTTTTATGTAGCACTGATTGAAAACACCGTATATTTTTTTTAAATTTACATTTTATACTAAAAACATTTACCAATTAAAAATAAAATAAACATAGTATTGTAAGACGTCACTCTCCATTATCTAGACAAAAATTGTTTTTTTATTTTATTTATATATGGAGACACTGTTTAATAATTTCTTTTCCATAGCTACTAACTATGCACGACACTCTCCGATTCCGCGTTTACATTCCTTAGCCAACAAATTTACTTGTGAAATAGACATTTTTAATACGACAATTATCAATTTTAAAACGTTCTTAAATGCACTGTTTGAAACAAATTATTAATGTCGTAATAAAACTTTCTTTTTCATACAATTCTTTCTCTGTTCTTGATGTGTATTATTATTATCTTATCTCTTTCTGATATTAATTTATCAAATATGTTTATGTACCGTATATTATATTATTTTTACATATATACTTACAACAATGTTTGATTATGTCCAAATGCTTGCAGACTGGCTGGATTTCCTCCCTAGGGAGTTGTTCATATTTAAATTTATTTCAACAGAGAGGGAAATAAAATTAGAGACCAGAGAACCATTAGAAACCAGAGAGGGAAGGAAAAAGTTGAAATAAATTTAAATATGAACAACTCCCTAGGAGGAAATCCAGCCAGTCTGCAAGCATTTGGACATAATCAAACATTGTTGAATTACTACCTGGTAAAAGAAGAAGTATAAAAATTGGAAAATTGTTTCCAGGCGTTGCCTAGTAGGTGATTTGGTTCAGCCGGATGAATCTCACCCACGTGATAAAGGTTTCAGCTCTTTCACTTCACAAAAGTCAACAGATGGAAGAGTTGAGGAAATGTGGATGTTCAAACATGGGCAGAATGGTGAATGTTACACAGTGTGTAAAGTGGCCACTTAAACCAGCCAATGACAGGTCATAAGCCCTGTAAATGCCTAGACTTCCATATTCCCTTCTCGAAAACTTTTTCCCTCTCTGTTGAAATAAATTTAAATATATACTTACTGTTAACTAATTTTCATTATTTGTTGTCAACAATAATTTGTTGATACCATTTTTTTAATACTTATAAGTATATGAAAATGTATTTATTTTTTTTGTTTGAATTCTTTACAAGTTATTTACAATTAGCCTTTTAATTCAATTACTTTTCTTATATCATTTTTTTTTTTTTCTTTTTTACTATGTAAAGTTTCACTTTTTATTTTTCATGGCAGTATGCTTCTTATTGTTTCTACATGTATACAAAAAAGCGTTGTTTATATTTTAAATTTTTACGCACTATGTGTGTACTTACCTGTATATTTTTTGTAAATGCCCCTTGGGCTTATTGTAAAATTAAATAAATAAATAAAAATAAATAAAAAAATTATTTTAAAAAAAAAACAAGACTCGCAACTTTAATGATCGTCCGAGTCCAAGGTATAATTTCTCTAGAATGACGCATGATATGATGCATTTGCACCTTCAAATGACCAACTCCTTCTACGTTCAAACTATCAAATGAATACTAATTATATTCAAACTAAGTGACATCAGTCGTTTGATAATGATCAATTAATTGAATAATAAATCAAACTATTTTGGGCGTCCTTAAACGCTTCTCAAAATGTTTTTTTTATTTTATATTATTCAAATAAAATTAAGGACAGAGCCTATTTTCATCATAAAATTATAACGAAATGTACAATATACTATTTTATTTTATATTTTTTTTGCATAAAATGAGTATACATATTTGATAACAGGGAATCTTTATAAAACTGGTGAAAAAAAAAAGAAAACGGAGGGTTCTCTGTTTAGGATAGTCTCCATCTAACATGGCTCAGCCTGTTCTAAGATGGAGATTTTTTATCTTTAAAGGATAAGTAGTTATATACTAATATAACAATAACAAAAAAAACAAAAACTACTTAATTATAAACCCCTAGCTAATCAAATGTAAGAAATAAATAATCGTTATTATACAAATATAAAGTATATACAGGGTGTTCATTAAACCCTGTCACATCCGAAACCACGATGATCAGCATGACCATAAAGACATATTGGCACATTAAAATATTTTTTAGAACGAATTTTAAAAACAAAATATAAAAAAAGCAAATGGTTGCTTACTTCTGCAGGGGAGAAACTAGGAGGGGGGAGTCTGATACTACGCCACGCTCCCCTCACTTCTTTCCTGCAGAATTAAGCAACTATTTGTTTTTTTATTTATGTATTTTTTTAATTTTCTTTGTTCTAAATATTTTTTTAAATATGCTAATATGTCTTCTTGCCCATGCTGATCATCGTGGTTTCGGATGTGACGGAATTTAAAGAGCACCCTGTGTATGTGCCAATGATACATGTTACTTAGACAAAAATAAAATAAAATAATATATAATAAAAAACAAATATAAAGTAATGAAATACTTAAAAATTTAAATAATATGTGTACCAATTATATTAAGTACTACGTTTATTGATTTACATATATTTTTCTAAATAATCTCTCGCTACACTATTTATATGTGCAGTTATTTTTATTTTAAAATTAGTTTTACATTTTGAGTCTTTTATATTTGGCATCAAATTATTTACATGATATTTCTATTTTGTATATTTTTTTATAAGAATTGTATTATTTATGCTTTGTATTTCTCGATTGTTATTATATTACATCACATAGTATTATAATTCAATTAATTTTTATATTATTTTGATGTTTTTTTGTAGATATCTTTTGATAAAACTCCATAGTTAATAATTTAGATAAAATTATTAATAAAACTTATTGGTTCAGTTTCACTTTTATTTAATTTGATCAACGTGCGCTTTCGCCTAAGAAGGCATCTTCAGGACTGGAAAATCGTTCAACATTTTGAACTTTTATAATATTTGAAAGGAAAGGTTTCTTAATCTTAACAATTATATTTTTTTATTTAACACATTAAAATACATAATACAAGGGCGGGCACATTGCCTTAAGGCAATTTCTTCCTGCCTACCCAAACCGTTTAGTTTGAAAAAATTACAAGTACACGGACATATTGAATCTTACAATTTTAGACTAAAATTAAAAACAAAGATTAACAAAATAAAAATATATTTAAAAAATAACACTATACTATGAAGAGAGGAGAGGGGATGGGAAGGAAAAAAGAAGGATAAAGGAACAATTTAAATATTTAGATAGTGACATTTCAATCTTGACTTAAATGCAAATAAAGAAAGGGCGTCTCTAACATTAGTGGGTAGATTATTCTGCAATAGAGCAGCTACTACTGTGAAAGAGGAGGCAAGAAAATTAGAGCGGTGAAGGAGTATTAAAATGGTTCTCTCGTTACTTGAACGCAGAGATAGTCCGTGTTGTGATAGAGGTTAGAAGAGCTCTCTCAGATAAACAGGCGAAGTAGGATTATTTAAAATATTGAGAAGAAGTGATATAATGAAAATGTTTCTTCTATGCCTGATACTGAGCCAGTGTAGTTGCGTGCGATATTCGGTTATGTGTTATTAATTAAGTATACCTGCATGCATGTACTTGCGAACTAATATGCTAACAACATCGATGTCTTTAACGTGAGTCTTGTATATTTTAAATATCAATGTATATGTTCCATATCAAATAGAACTTAATATTCTGTTTATATTGTATTTTATAACATTATGTACCTAGCTGATTTAAACTGCATTTCTTTGATATGTTTGTATTTTATTTGTTTATCTATTTTTTTTTTTTTTTAAATATTAACTATACTTCTAAACGCAGTTATATATATAATTTCTTTAAATTTATGTTGTTTACATACTCATCTTCTTTTTTTATACCAACTTTACTTCTAAACATTGTTCTATCTTTTATTGCTTTATATTTTAGTTTTTAAATTTTATTTTATTTATATACTCATGTTTTTTATAACTTCCATGTATATAAAAGCCTTATGGGCGTGAAAAATTAATAAAATAATATAAAAATAAATAAATGCCTGATTAGATTTACATTCTCGCCTGATTTCATCATTCGGGTTTCAGTATTTTATTTTTAGTGTCCCATCCTTCGTGAATACTTAAACTCATTTAAATATCAATATTTGAACCCATTAGTTAACCCATTTTTTTTAATGATCCTTAAGATAAAAATCACTTTATTTAATTTACTTTCATATAATTTTGAGTTCTCTATCCTTACCTCTGATACCAGATACCAGTCTCGAAGATGTCGCGAAAGCGATGAAACCGGTCACTGGATATTACAAATTTGTGGATTAAAATATCACTCGTCTTTTATTTACGTAATAAATTACAATGAACTTCCATCAAGAATTTTCACTTACAAACTTAAATGTTTTTAATTTATTTTTAACCACTTATTTTTTATTTTTTCTACCGACCGGTTTCAAAGCTACACAAGCTTCTTTATCAAGGTATAATTATCTAATTTTTTTATTATTTTTATTAGTATAGATAATTAGCTTATTTCATATTTATTTTATTATAACAAACTAGCGGACCGGACAGACGTTGTCCTGCCGGAACGTTGGCTTTTCATTGATAAGTAGGTACCTAGGTACTTGTTTATGATTGAATTCCAAAACTGAAAATTATTGTTTCTCAAATATTGAATTTAATTAGGTACCTAGGTACTTGTTTATGGTTGAATTCCAAACATAAAATAATTCATTTTCAAATATAGAATTATTTTTGCAAATGTCAAACTCGGCTGTTCTTACCAACAGATTCATGAATGCGATTTTCAAAAACGTATTAAATGTCAGTTAATATTATTTTAGTATTACCAAAAATCCAGTAAAACGAAATAAATGGAAATAACTTATAAAGAATGTAAGGAAAGAATATGATTGGGATCTACAAAAAGCGAATGTTGTTTGTTAACATTCAAAAACAAACTTTTTTTAAAAACAAAAAACGACATCCTTCCATTTTTTTTGTATGCGCATTCTCGTCAAATGCAACCTTGGTGGGTCGATGAAAAATAGATTTATGCTTCTAACCTTTTTTTATTAGATTCGATTGAAATTTTTTATATCTACGAACATGCGCAGCGCAAAGATCTACATTTGCTGAAAACCGAACGTAAATCGGTTAAGCCGTTTAGGAGGAGTTCAGTGACATCACGCGTACAGAAGATTTTTATAGATAAATATAACCACAAAGTTGGTGCTTCAAATATAAATTTTATAAAATCATCTCATTTATTTTCTTATGGTTGGAATATTTGGCAATCCGGATGACTGCAGTTCTAATAAACGTTGCTCTACAGCAGTAATAAAAATGTCCCTTGTCTCGACATGATCCTTTGCAAATATCAATGATTAGTTTATTTTCAAAGCACGTTGCAATTATTATAAAGTAATCCGATTATGGTGCATTTAATGACACACTTATGTCACCTTAGGATAATCTAACAATACTGTTTTCAGAGTGTGACTTGTCTATATTTTCTATCATTTTATCTGCATACTCAGGTGAAAGCGCTTGTAGGTCAATAAATAAAATAGTACAAATTATTTAATTACGAAGTTCGATGCTAAGTATTAAAATTATGATGAAATGGATGTTAACTTTATAAAGAATCTTTACTGGCAGCAGACAGCTGTGATAAGATTAGTTCACAATGTAACGAGAGATATTGCAATTAAGCGTGGAGTGAGGCAAGGCTGCATATTATCGCCCTTACTTTTTAACTTATACTCGGACAAGATATTTAAGAATGCTCTCTCTGATGTCAGGAAGGGAATAGGAATTAACGGCGAAATTATCAATAACATCAGATATGCTGAAGATACCGTTATCCTGGCTGACAACGCATGTGTCCTTCAGGAACATTTTAGTAAAATTGACAAAGCTGGTAGAGCTTGAACATCAATGTGGCCAAAACAAAGATGATGGTGTTTAGCCGAAACCCTCACAATAATGCTGTAATGCGAATAAATGGTCAAACAATCGAGAGAGTGACTAACTTTAAATATTCAAATCACTTCTGATCTGGATCCGGATAGGGGAATAAGATACAGAATAGAGATAGCACAATCAGCATTCAATGCCATGAAATCATTCTTCTGCAGTGATAGCCTTCATTTAAAACTGAGACAGAGGATGGTCAAGTGCAATGTGTGGTCAATACTGCTCTACGGGGTTGAACCATGGACTCTCAAGGTGAACTCCGTGAACCGATTGGAGGCTTTTGAAATGTGGCTTTACCGGAGAATGCTAAGAATTCCGTGGACAGATTTAGTGACCAACGTGGAGGTGCTGAGACGAGCCAATGCTGAAAAAGAACTACTGTCCTCAATAAAACAGAGAAAACTCGCATATCATGCGCGGAAGCAAATATGCTCTTCTACAGCTGATCATGATGGGGAAGATCGAGGGAAAGCGTGGAGTTGGAAGGCGACAGATGTCCCGGCTGAGAAACATCCGCGACTGGACGGGAGTGCGCGGGGTTGAGGTGCTGTTCCAGTTGACACAGGACCGGAACGCCTACTCTAGACTGATCGCTAACGTCAGGGAGACCTGATATGGCACATAAAGAAAGATTTATATTATTGACTGACAGTATTCATATCGGCTACTCGACGGCATTAAAGTTTTGCTAAAAACATAGTGGGCATTACATATAATCCCGGTATAAAATTACGCCTAGGCAAAGTCGTAGAATCTTCTTTTTCTTTTCAACGTCCGCTCCCAAGTGGAGCATGTGGACATCCAAAACAGACATCCAATGTGGACCTAAAAAATGATATGTCAATCCTTAAAGCACTCTCTTACACACGTTTGTCTTAAAATAATGTAAAAAATAAATGAAATTGAGCGAGAATTTTGCGTACCCAATATAAAACGAAATAATGCACACTAAAATGGATACAAAGTCATTGGAACAATAGGCACCATCCCCCTCTCGGCAACTATGTACATATGGGCCATCTTCAAGGAATTTAGCAAACAGCCTGTGTGTGCCACTGTGACTACCCAAAATCTACGAAAGCTACCCTTCGGATATTTTTATCCGTTTTGTTATCCATATTGTTGAAATGGTGCTTTATTTGTTTTCCTTTTTTATTGTTTACTTTTTAGAATAAACGCTTTACAAATTTACTACTATGTTCAATATTTATTTCTGTAAATTTATTGATAATTTTAAGTTGCTAGAATTTCACTCGTCCATGCACTTTGTAGCTGCAAGACGATTAGTAATCTAGCTTCAATGGGTAAATGTTATCAACTATCTAAATTTAGTAAATGGGGTCTAGAATTTCAACCGTCCATGCGCTCAGTAGCTGCAAGACTTGTTGTAATCTAACTTCTATTTTTATAAATCTGTAAACATCACCTAAACTCTAACTTCATTGTCAAATTTTAAAAATGTAAATAGGGGCTAGATTTCTTACGGTCCATGCGCTCTGTAGCTGCAAGACGTGCTGGGATATTTATTTATTGTACAGCGCCCTTGAGGTGATTTTCACAAAGATAGTACTATATTAATTATCCAACTATAATAATAATCGGAATAATATTTCAACAATTTTTGAGTATGTCCAAATGCTTGCAGACTGGCTGGATTTTCTCCGTAGGGAGTTGTTCATATTTAAATTTATTTCAACAGAGAGGAAAAACATTTTTGAGAAGGGAATATGGAAGTCTAGGCATTTACAGGGCTTATGACCTGTCATTGGCTGGTTTAAGTGGCCACATTACACACTGAGTAACATTCACCATTCTGCCCATGTTTGAACATCCACATTTCCTTAACTCTTCCATCTGTTTACTTTTGTGAAGTAAAAGAGCTGAAACCTTTATCACGTGGGTGAGATTCATCCGACTGAACAAAATCACCTACTAGGCAACGCTTGAAAACAATTTTCCAATTTTTATACTTCTTCTTTTACCAGGTAGTTAATTCAACAATGTTTGAGAATGTCCAAATGCTTGCAGACTGGCTGGATTTCCCCCGTAGAGAGTTATTTATATTCAAATTTATTTCAACAATTATTTACTTTTCACAAAAGTAAACAGATGAAATACTTTTTATTGGACCAGAGAATTTGAAAACAATTGAGGATTTTCGCTAGAAAAATGATTGGTCTTTGCCAGCTTTTTTTAAAGATAAGTAAATATTTGTGTCTCCAAATAAAATAATAAATAATGCTTTAATTAACGTTTGGGAACTGTCCAATTTTTTTACCGGTCCGTTTTTATGTGGACTTGGCCTACATTTTTTAAGTTAAATATTTTATATAACAGATTTACAAACAAAAATTACCGGCGCAACTATTCTGAAGGTTATCACGCCCGTAGATAACACATTTTTTTTTTTTAACAAAAGAAATATTTGCGTTCTTATTATAATTTACGCAAATATTTTATTTTTGAGGGCCATTTTCAACGAGTTGTAAATAACTCACTATTAGAAAATGGGAATCAAGTTGGGGTAGAGTAAGAATCGAACCACGGACCTTTGATCCGTGAGTCCGAGGTACTAGCCACGGGACCACAACCCGATTCAATATGTAATACATAAATACGCGCTATAAAGGCGTTTTCTACGGTTGCGAGAGCGTTTAGAATAGCAGCCCTGATTTTAAAAAACCCCTTCTCAAACAAAACAAACGGACTATGACGCAGAGAGGATAGAACGCCATTTCACTCTGCATTCATACATCTTCTCATTCACGCACGCCGATTATTCCAACTCTTTACATGTCTATCTTTAAGTATTTGATGGACTTGATCGTGCCGTATCTTTCTCGGTCTTCCTCATTTTTTGCTTCCATCAACAAACCCCTTCTCAATACAGATTTTTTAGCGAGTCGGGGCAAGTTAACAGGCATGGGCCGCTCGTGGCTGTCTCACTATAAGGAGTGTCTCTGTACTCAATAAATGTATACATTATGTAATTAAGGTGAATCTAAACGAAAATATGAAACTTATTCTTCATAGATGGAGCTTTTATAATTTTTTGTTGAAAATGCAATTTTTACGTTTATTTTCAATGGAAATTTTACAAAACTTGGTTTGCGGAAACTTCACACTAAACTGATTGTAACCAATACCATAACAATATAATTTAGGTCTTGTTCACAAAATGGTGTACAAAATAAAAAATAAGTTAAGTAATTTTTTAAAATAAGAAGTTATTTTTAGTTTTGTACACGATTTTGTGAAAAGGACCCAAATTATATTGTTATGGTATTTGTTACAATCAGTATAGTGCAAAGTTTCCGCCAACCAAGTTTTGTAAAATTTCCATTGAAAATAAACGTTGAAATTGCATTTTTCAACAGAAACTGATAAAAGCTCCATCTATGAAATCGCGAATTCACCAGTACTGCGGATGCATGTGCTTGCGAACCAATACGCTAACAACATCAATGTCTTTAATGTGAGTCTTGTAAATTTAAAATATCAAAATATATCATGTTCCTGTTTTTTATATTTTATAACATTATGTACCTAGCTGCTTCAAACCTTTATTTTATTTTATTTGGGAAATCAACAGTTCTACATACATATTTTTAGTAAACAAACAGATATAGTGTATAAACTCAGAACTAATAACAGATTTCCGCATAGTATACAAAGTTAGTAAAGAAAATATTTTACATATCAAATAAATACATACAATTTATACATATAAAAATGTTATTTTCATGTACTCAATAATCAAATATTTTTTAAATATTTATTTTAAGAACATTAAGTTACTGTAAATTGGGCGGAAAAAGGACAAAAATGCTTGAAGAGAGGATAAGGAGGGGAGGGGAGATGTACATATTTATTATTATAATGTCTACTAAGTTACATAATACATTTTTAGTGTAAATTTCAAATCTGACAGAGTGATGTTTGTATAATCTATATTTTTAAATTTTGTATTGTACATTGAAAAAGTCCTACGAAAAAAAGCATTTTTAACATACGATGTTTTACTTATTGGTACATGAAACAGGTGGTACCGTCTACAAATCCTGGCTGGCACATGTATTGTTATTAAACCAAGCAGCTCTGTACAGTCAACTATTCCTGTCATAATTTTGTAAAGCAGTAGTTGGTCCGCACACACTCTGCGGTATTGTAGAGAAATGATTCCATGGAAGGCGGAGGCAGTGAGAGTAGATACATAAGAAATACCGGTTTTGTATTTAAGGTACTTTATAAATTTGTTTTAAATATTTTCTATTCTACTTATATATATGGCATACTGGGGATTCCATATCTGAGAGGCGTATTCCAAATGGCTTCTGACAAATGTATAATATAATGAAATAAGGGCCTTTGGATTATCAAAGTGTTTACTCATTCAAATTATGAAACCTAACATGCTCAATGCTTTGGAGGTAATTTTATTGATATGCGATTCAAAAAGTAGTTTTGAGTCTAAAACAATCCCAAGATCTTTAATTTCGTGCTTTCTCATTAGTACATTATTGTTTAGTTTGTAATCAAAATTAAGAATTTTTCTTTTCCTTATGAATGTAATACAGACACATTTATTTATATTCAAAAACAGTTTTTTTTAATACAATAGTCAGTTAGACGATTAAGATCGTCTTGAATCATGAGGCAATCTTCTCGAGATTTAACTTTAGCGGATATTTTCATATCATCGGCATAAAGAAGAAATTTTGAATAAGGAAAGCAAACATCAATGTCATTTATATATATATATATATAAGAAATAATAGGGGACCGAGTAGACTTCCCTGGGGAACACCAGAGGATATTTCTGCCCAGTCAGATTTATACCCACCAATTACTACCGATTGACATCGATTAAAATATATGATATCAGCCAGCGCAGAAGATCACCAGAAGATCATCACTTTAATCTGGATTTCTTAAATATGTTTGTATTTTATTTGTTGATCTATTTTATTTTTTTAAATATTTTTATTTTATTATACATCTTATTTTTATTACTATTTTTTTCTAAAACTAACAATACTTCTGAACACAGTCCTATATTTCATTTCTTTATATTGTATTTTTTGAAATTTATGTTGTTTATACACTCATCTTTTTTCAATTTTTATTTTTTTATACCAACTATACTTTTTAACACTGTTCCTATATTTTATTTCTTTTTAAATTATTGCTGTTTATATACTCATCTTATTTTTCCAAATCACAACTTATGACATCAAAATAATTATACGCTAAAACAATACTCACTTACAGATTCAAAAACTACTCTGACTCAAATGAAAGACATAACCCATACAATACATCACATACAAATAATATAATCACTAGATCCTCGACACAAAGACAACTTAAACAAATACTTACTAATACCACTTCCGGACAAAGGGATTTTGAGTATTATTCAATTAAAATCTACAATATACTTCCACTTTCTATTAAAACTATTAGTAAGGAGAAAATGCTTAAAAAGGCTATAAAAAAATGGATAGTAGAGCTAGGTAGAAGTAAAATGGATTGTCTCATTTGCCCAAACCAATATTAAATCAACTGCTCCACAAGTGTATAGCTGATGTTAGGTTTTTGTTATTTTCATTGTGCGTTTTGTAATATAAATGATGTCAAATATGTTAGTATTATAAATTTTTATAAAAGGCAGATATGCCGTTCATGTTAATAAAATAAATAAAATAAAATAAAAGCAGGTTTTTTTTTAAACATGTTCAATTATAGGTTACCGACGCAGATTCTTTAAATTTTCATGCAAATATACTTATTTTCATACACAATTATCGGTTTTTCTTTATAGACAGTCGAAGATAACTCTGTTAACTTTCCGTCGTAATCGGGGCCCTGGGTTGCTTACCGTCCACGGACCAATCAGCAGAACTGTCCCAGAAGAAGCGGAAGAGAACTTAAGCTAGGGTTTCCTAGGACAGCGGTGCCCGTATCTTAACGGCCGTAGTGAACGGTGATGCGGTGGACAGCCGTCGTAGTGTTGACTAGAGAGTGGTTTTATTTTTTAACGGTGATATCAACACCATTTTTAAAGGAAACCACTCTCTAGTCACCGTTACGACGGCTGTCAACCGCATTAATGTTCACTACGGCCGTTAAAATACGGGCACCGCTGTCCTAGGAAACCCGAGCTTTAGACGTCACACGCGGATGGATCTCAGAAATACGAAACTTCTCAAAATCATGGCGCTGATAAAACGATGCATATTTTTTAAAACATTTTGGCTTACTTTGATGGATTAACAAATAAAAAAATATGAAAAATTCTCTGAATATCATCATTGATTATGACAGTGGCAAATAAATTATTCTTAAAATACTAGCAGGGACATGATATTTCAATATGTACGTTTTGCCTAAACAAATTTAGACGAAATATAAATATTGATGGAATATGGATTCGCCTCGTCACACATACGACCGAATACGTAAATTACAACGACAAAAATAAAGTACACGCATATAATTAAGGAACCGCATACGTGCATCAAACAGAAGGCGACTAAACTACTCTTAAAAGAGTAGTTTTACGTTTTTTTAAATTATTTTTTTGTTTGTTTTGTTTTTTACAATAAACATAAGCGATAAAACAGAGTATTAAAAAAATAAAGCATAATTACATAGCAATGAAATACATATTAATAGTAAATATCTTCTTTCAAGTCGGTCCCTCAATGCTGAGGATCGTGATCACCATGAACACAGCTAATTAGTCTGTTCCACTCCAGTCTGTCCTCAGCCCGACGTACTGACTCATCAAATTTTAGCCCCGTAGCCACCTTTATTTGGTCAGTCCATCTATATGGGATTCTACCCCGGCTTCTCCTACCTTCAATTCGGCCAGACATTATTGCCTTTTCTAGATTGTCTGGCTCACGTCTATATTTATTTATTAATTAATTAATCTATTTATTGATTTATTTATTGATTTATTTATTTATTTATTTATTTATTTATTTATTTGTTTATTAATTAATTAATAAATTTATTTATTTATTTATTTATTTATTTATTTATTTATTTATTTATTTATTTATTTATTTATTTATTTATTTATTTATTTATTTATTTATTTATTTATTTATTTATTTATTTATTTATTTTTTATACGGCCTAAGCCAATTACAACAGTTACATGAAGAAACATAAATGCAAGAAACCGAACAAAAAGAACATAAAACTATTTAGCAAAGACAAACAAGGGCAAAACAATAATTATATACAATATATTTATAAAAACGAAAGTCCAAAAACTTTGAGCTAAACCATGCCAATCCAACTTCATCCCACACTGTTTAGTCGCGAAGAGATCTTCGAAAAGCCGGAAGATCTATCCCAAAAAATTCCAAGCCGTGTGATGGATTGACTAATCTACACATTCTGGACATTGGGGCATAAAAACTGAAGTTGCTCTTAGAAGATTTTATAAATAGCAGACTTTGACTTTTATGTCCAAAGAAAGACAGTATCCTTCTCAAACACACCACTGATAGACGAGTTGTAATATGGAGCTCTTCCAGTATCGATGCATTCGTCCATCTGGCTGTCCAAGGCACTCGCATCAGCCTTTCCAACACCACATCTCGAATGCATCGATCATCTTCCTCTCGTAGGCACGCAATGTCCACGTTTCATAGTAAATATAGTAAACAAAAAAATCCCACAAAGGCATGGCCTGTTCGTGGGTATACAAGAAAATTTTAATGAATTTTTGCTCCTATAATAAATAATGGACATTTATAATATTTTTGTGTAACATGAAAAAGAAAAAATAAAATATTCTGCAAAAGATAATAGGTATGGTATTTCTTTTTTATAGTAATTATAAAAGGAAATAAAAAATATTTATAAAAAAAACAAAAATATTCTTTATTATTAAAGGGCAACAAAATAAATCATAGAAAAAAAGAGTTCATATCTTTAGTTTGAATTCAGGACCCATTAGTTTCTTTGTAGACGTCGTTCAGTACGCAACTCCCGATTTGAATTCAACTATGCCGTGTTGTGTCCTTTTAAAGTGTAGAAATACTGCTAGGATATTGAAGAAACAGGATGGGATCACATTTCAAGTGTGATTAGCAAATGAATGTGTACGTAGCAAATACATTACTTAAAAATTTATTTATTTTTCTATCTGCCAGATTGTCGACGAAATCAAAATGCACATTTCGTTAGTGTTGGCAGGGTAGTAATTTTGTTTACCCTACTTTGCTCATCTAATGAAAGAACTTATGACAGTTGGACCTCGGATTAAACAACACCGTGGTGGACATTTGATCGACATTATCTTTAAAACATCAAATATTATTTAACATGACATAAAAATATCCGTTTTATGTCAAATAAAATTTGTTTTATATTTTAAGTTCAAAGGTAATTAATTATATTACTCGTATTAAATGACCCCTTACTTATCTACTCTGTTGTGTCAACCAATGTTTCCGCGTGCACAATAAAATTTTAGAGAAATAAACAAATTGCTTTTTTTTGACCTTACGTTTGTGTTGTGATCATATTTTTTTCAATCTGGCAACATTACGCAGCGACTTCGCGAATGCGCACGGCGAAAGTGGGGCAAAATGGGGGGATTTTTGGACACAGTCCGATGTATTCAAATATGATTCTACGCTCCTTGTGGACTATTAATAATTCTATGATTCAAGATTTAAGAAGAAGAATATATTTATATCGTATCATATATTGTGTTGTACGAATTTTCGATAGACATTTGCTTACTGGGTCTATCTTTTCCACTTAATTTTAGACATCTTCTTTCCTTGAATTGTCCTATGATCAATAGTGTGATAGTCAAACATTTAAGGAAACACAAAAAAAATATCTAAGACACGAAGTATATATTCTGACAAACTAAATAATTTACCAATTAAAATTATGCGAATTAAAATTAAATGAATCACTTATTATTATTTTATTGTTCAGCCCTGTTCTATAAGTTATTTACGCGTGATCCGCTCGTTAAATGTTGTCAAATCTTTCGTTAATTTGCAACAATTTTGCAACCTTGCAACAAAAACATTGGTAAATTAAGGCATGTATCACTCAAATTTGGGTGCTTTGCCGAGAAAAAAAAATATTGTTGCGTCAGTAAAAAAAAAATATGGTGCGTCGTGCACTGGTTTATTAAAAACGTTTTAAGGGTATTTTTGTGATTAGTTTGAAAATAATACCTAAGCCTGTTTTTGTCCTCGCAATTCACGCATTCGGCCTTATGTGCGTCGAGCGTAAATAAACAAAATAAATCAACGTTTCAATAATTTATTATCGACTATTTGCGTTCGCGGATGTTGACTGATGCGTTTATTTTCGTTCGTATTATATTACCTACATAATAATGGCGTCATCTGGAAATCGATCGAACGAGCTATTTCTGACGCCATAGATAAATTGCAGAAAATCAATGTATTCAGGGCTGAACCAAACTTCCAGGTGCTTACTGATTCTTCTCTCCCCCGGAGAGCGGTAAATTTGGGTATTTATTTTTCGCCTGCGTTTACACTTTACTTATTAAACTTCAAATTAATATGAACACGTGAATCAAACATGATGATTTTCGTTTAGAACATTATTGCGACCTTAAAAATTACCCAAAACACCTAGGGCCTATTTCACTACCTCTAGGAAGGAATGGAGACGTTTGGAAGAGGCCTTTATCCAGCAGTGGAGAGAATAAGGCTGCAAAAGAAGAAGAAGAGTAAAGCTAGGGTTTCCTAGGACAGCGGTGCCCGTATCTTAACGGCCACAGTGAACGGTGATGCGGTGGACAGCCATCGTAACGGTGACTAGAGAGTGCTTTTCTAGGAAAACGGTGTTATCAACACCGTTTAACATCGTTTTCCTAGGAAACCACTCTCTAGTCACCGTTACGACGGCTGTCCACCGCATCACCGTTCACTACGGCCGTTAAGATGCGGGCACCGCTGTTCTAGGAAACCCTAGCTCTAGGTCTTGATTAAAACTACTCGTTGAGTAAAACCAAAAATCTATCTCGCCACCGCCAAACAGCGCTGTTCGGCGAGTAAGTGCCAAGTGCCTGAGTAAACTACTCAGAGCGCTTTCCTATGATTAACTGATAATCATAACCTAGAGAAATAACAAGATGGCGGCAAAACAATTTGACAGCCAGCGAAGATGGTTTGTGTTTCGATTTGTCAATTTAGAAAGCATATTAAGAATAGTCCAGAAACCGCATACGCACATCAAACAGAAGGCGACTCAACTACTCATAAATGAGTAGGTTTACGTTTCGACCAATTAGTTTCATTGTAGACGTCGCTCAGTACGCAACTCCTGATTCGAATTCAACTATGCCGTGTTGTATCCTTTTAAAGTTTAGAAATACTGCTAGGATCTTAAAGAAACAGGATGCAATCACATTTCATCTGTAATTTGCAAATGAATGTGTATATAACAAATGAATTACTTAAAAATTGAATTATTCTTCCATCTGTCGGATTGTAGAAGAAACAAAATGGAAATTTCGTTTGTGTTGCCAGGGTAGAATTTTTTTTACCCTACTTTGCTCATCTAATAAAAGAACTAATAAAAATTAGACCTCGGATTAAACAACGCCGTGGGGGACATTTGAACGACATTTTATTTAAAACGTCAAATATTATTTAACATGATTTAAAAATATCCGTTTTATGTCAAATAAAATTTGTTTTATTTTTTAAGTTCAAAGTTAATTAATTTTATTACTCTTATTAAATGACCCTTTACTTATCTACTCTGTTATGTCAATCAATGTTTCCGCGTGCACAATAAAGTTTTAGAGAAATTAAAAAATATATTTTTTTACCTTACATTTGTGTTATGATTTTTTTTCCCCATCAAGCAACATTACCCGGCGACTTCACGAATACGCGCGGCGAAAGTAAGCCGGAGTGGGGGAATTATTAGACACAGTCCGATGTATTCAAATATGATCTACGCTCCTTCTGGACTATTCTTAATTCTATGATGTCTAGATATCTTTATTCCCTTTTTAGAAATATTATAAAGAATTATTTCGCTCGCGACAGCCCTGCGCGCTTTTCCCGCGTCTCATTAAACTTTTCCCAGTTTCCCGCTTTTTTACAACCGCCATTTGCCATTACGCATTACGTCACCGCGGCACTTGCGCGTCCCACAATTCACCAGAAACCGTCCGCATGTTATTTATACACACAAACACGACTTATTTTATCGTCCCACATCTCCAGCGCAAATGAGCGAAAGAAATAACGGAAAACATCACAAAAAATAACAAGCCCCCGTCAATTTGCCGCGTTTTATTGACAGCCGGCCGCCATTACGCGGATTTTGACATTCTAGCTCCAGTGGCGGCGAGGAATTATGGAAAAGTTCGAGGCCTCATTTTTGCGTTTAATATGAACACTGAACACACATGCAGGTAGGTATCGTTTATCGTTCCTTAAAATAGAGTAAAAATTCACCCAAAATACAACTATTTTTTTGGCCCTCAGTATCAATCAAAGATGGCGAAACGCTAAAAATAGTATCAAAAGCGGCCAACTGCATATTTAATGGTTAAAAAAATTGCGTTTCTTGTTATGTTAACCTTAAGGTTAATTAACAATATTTTGAGTTTGTCAAAATTTTTGTAGACAAGGACTGGATTCAACTCCCTGGGGAGCTGTTAATATTAACATATTACAACAAAGATGAAGAAAATTTAAGATAAAGGAATATAGAAGTCTAGGCATCTACAGGGCTTATGACCAGTCATTGGCTGGTTTAAGTGACCACTTTACACACTGTGTAACATTATCTATTCTGCCCATATTTGAACATCTATGTATATTTCTTCAATTCTTTCATCTATAGATGTTTGTGAAGTTAAAGAGCTGAAACCTTTATTTACGCGGGTGAGATTTATCTAATTGAATTATTTCACCTACATACTAGGCAACGCCTGAAAATGTATTTTTTTTCCATTTCTATACTTCTTCGTGGACCGGGTAGATTTATTAACAATATTTTGAGTTTGTCCAAATTTTAGTAGACAAGGACTGGATTCAACTCCCTGGGGAGCTGTTAATATTAACATATTACAACAGAGATGAAGAACACCTCAGATAAGGGAATATGGAAGTCTAGGCATCTAGAAATGGCTTTAAATTAGACAGCGGAGAGACTATCACTCCCTCTCACTTCTGTTTAATGTACTTCATAGTCCTAACGCTCCTATATACCTGCGTGAAAAATTTCAACGCTTATCAGTTCATGGTTTACCTCTTCGTTCTAATTCTCAATGCACTCTCTTAATACCCATCCACAATTCCTCTTTCTTCTCTAACTCATATAGTGTCCATGCGGCTCGATTGTGGAATCATCTCCCATCCACCATCAAAGATGTTACTACATTATCTCTGTTTAAATCACGTCTGAAGAAACATCTCCTTTCTCTTCCTTAATCTCTCATACCTTCTTATTTCCTCTTTTTTCCCTTTTCCCATTGAGTAATAGTTTTGATTGAAGGTAATTTATAAATAAATACGTTTATTTCTATTTTTATATACCTTAAGCTTTTTAATCTTTATTTTCTATTGAATATGTTCTGTAACTTGAATTATAAAAATAAAACTTTTATTTTATTGGTTGGTTGGAAGAAATTGCCATTTGGCAATACCCGCCAATGTACAAATAACATTATGTACAAAAAGTTAAATGAATAAATTAATAAATAATAGATTATCACTCTGAGGTATGAACTATTTGAAGGAATAAATAAATAGAATTCCTCTCACAATCAAGTGAAGCAGCAAAATCAAAAAACCAAAAAACTGTCAATATAAGATTATTGAATCGGGTTGTGGTTCTGTGGCTAGTGTCTCGGACTCACGGACCAATGGTCCGTAGTTCAAATCCCACTCTACTCCAACTTTATTTCCATTTTCTAATAGTGAGTTATTTACAACTCGTTGAAAATGGCCCTAAAAATTAAATATTTTGATTAACCATAAGAACGCAAATATTTATTTTTCTTTAAAAAAAAAGTTAATAAAATATAATTTTACTACTAAGAAATTGAACAACTATCAACAAATTGGTCAGTAACAGACTAAACTAATTAATTTTCGAACATTTACTGAATTTTTAGAGTTTAAGTTGTTTTAATTAGGACATTAAAAACCTGTATCAGTAGTCAAATATATTGAAATCAATTTGTAAATGGATATTCATTAGATTTTGGTAAGTGCCTAATTAATTTGGAATTGAAATCTTATGTTTGACCTTATTTCTAACACTGAAAAGATATTGATTTTTTTAGCACTCAAAAGACTCGTAAATAATTCATTTGCGCGCGGTGATGTAATGTCGTGTTCCCACAATCAAAAGACGGAATATTCTAAAGTTCAAACATTTGAAAAAAAAAACTTTGAGACATACTGTTTAATAACTAAAAACCAATGAACTAAAAACATATCAAAAATAATATATCAATAAATAAATTTAAAGTTAATCTATTTTTTTTATTTTTTTTTAATTCGTGTAAAAACAACATTAAATTTTAATTAGTATGAATGTATTTTGTTTTATGTTTTTTCTTTATATATCCTATGTTTTTCTTTTTCTTTTTCTTTTTCAAGTACTCGTATTTAAAATTATATAAACTCTTATAAATAAACAACTAAAACAGTGTAAGTCACTCTCCAAGCACAAAAGTTAGTCTCTTTTTTTGGAGAGTTACAGTGATAACATTTACTAGATGTGTACAAGTAGATATGTTTATAATTTTACAAAAACGTGTACTTTTTATGAAATTTATGAATAAAAAATAAAAAAAATCTTTTTCCATAATTTATAAAAATAAACATTTAATTTAGCCCTGATATAGCCAAATAAATTTAAAAATCATAAATACGCCATTCATCTTACATGCGTGCGTCCCCCATCACTGTCGATAACCGACTGAATCTGTTTTATAGAACACAATTTTTTTGTCAATAAAAATGAGAAAATTATAATAAAAATATATGATTTTCATCAAAAAAGAAGCTATTTAAATCAGATTTTTTTACCCATAATTTAAACAAATATTTCAATCGAAACAAATTCAAATAATGAATCTCTATCATATTGTCCTTATGAAATGCGTTGAACGGTTTTGGAGCTATGAAAAATGAGTGTCTTTGCCCGAGTCTGGATTTACAATAAGGGATTTCAAGTAAACTATTCAATCTTTGACTGTAGAAATTAAATAGATATATGTATGATTTTTTTAGGAAATAAATGTTGGCACATAAAAACATATTTTAGACATTGCTGGCAATAGATTAAGTAGCTTTAAAAGTTCAGTTCAGTTCAGAAAAGTTGAATTTTTATGAAGTAATATTTTAATAATTAGTTTTGTACGGTTTCTAAAGGCTTAATATGATTATTTTAGATTCCTACCCATCCAATAATTCCATAAGAAAAATAAGACTGTACAAGAATATGATAAACCATTTTGATAGTGTTTGGATGAACAAAACTAGTTAAACGCTTGAAAACATAGGTCAAATATCTTAATACGTTAACATTTTTTTCAATTTGATTAGTCCATTTATGTTGACAGTCTAACACAGTGGTTGGCAAACTCATAAGTCAAAAGAGCTTATGATCAGCAGTTGAACAATTAAGATTTCCTTTAAGAACCAAATTCCTTAATGTTTTGAACTGTTTCTTCTGTAATGCCAACGTACCTTAATGATAAAGTACGTGCATAAGCAGCAGAAAATATGCGTAATCGCTCCCCATTTTAACTAGAAATTCTTTAAATTGCCGATGATTTTTTTATTTTTTTTAAAGGAAAACCCCGCTAAACCTCTGTTTTGAGGCTCGTCAGAAGGTGTGATAGAGGGGATATGGAAGGAGGTAATGAAAAATACACCAAAACACCCAGACCAATTAGGAAAAAAATCTTTCTTTGAATAAAAAGCTTGGATAAAAACCTTTGGCTAAAATTGTGATGACAACATTGATCATTTAAACATTTCTTCTGGAAATGTCTGCGCACAAAACGGTTCTTGATGAATGATGCAATTGTAAAGAAGTATCTCGAGATATTTTTTTTTTTACTTCAAAATATTGATAAAAAAAAACATTTTGCCCCATTTGCATCTTTGAAACAATTTTATCGAGTTTAATATGATGTTTTTCCATGCATTTAATGACAGCATTTGCAATATTCTCGCCAAGTGTTAGAACCATAGAATTAGGAATAGTTCAGAAACCGCATACGCACATCAAACAGAAGGCGACTCAACTACTCATAAATGAGTAGGTTTACGTTTTGACCATTTATTTTTTTTGTAGACGTCGCTCAGTACGCAACTCCTGATTTGAATTCAACTATGCCGTGTTGTGTCCTTTTAAAGTTTAGAAATACTGCTAGGATCTTAAAGAAACAGGATGCAATCACATTTCATCTGTAATTTGCAAATTCATGTGTATATAACAAATGCATTACCTAAAAATTGAATTATTTTTCCATCTGTCAGATTGTCGAAGAAACAAAATGGAAATTTTGTTAGTGTTGCCAGGGTAGTAATTTTTTTACCCTACTTTGCTCATCTAATGAAAGAATTAATGAAAATTAGACCTCAGATTAAACAAAGCCGTGGGGGACATTCGAACGACATGATGTTTAAAACATCAAATATTATTTAACATGATATAAAAATATACGTTTTATGTCAAAAAAAATTGTTTTATATTTTAAGTTCAAAGTTCATTAATTTAATTACTCTTATTAAATGACCCTTTACTTATCTACTCTGTTGTATCAATCAATGTTTCCGCGTGCACAATAAAATTTTAGAGAAATTAACAGATTTCTTTTTTTTACCTTACATTTGTGCTATGATTTTTTTTCCCATCAAGCAACATTACCCGGCGACTTCACGAACGCGCGCGGCAAATGTGAGACGGAGTGGGGGAATTATTGGACACAGTCCGACGTATTCAAATATGATTCTACGCTCCTTCTGGACTATTCTATGGTTAGAACTTTCAGTGGCAATAATCCTTCTTTAGAACCGGTAGATGAAATAAATCGAAAAAAGGTTAAACTTGCGCTGTGCGCGCGCCGAATCGCAGTTTGCCGACACAATCAAAAGTTCGATATCAATTATTGTGTTTAGTTCAAATAAGATATGTAGATTATCATTTTTGTGTTTCAGATTACTTCGATTGTGAGGATGTGCGTAACAGGGAATAGATAGGTACCGCGAAACCGTTGATTTTCTCCAAAAAAATGTACATTGTGCTTTGTTTTTTAATTACGAAGAATGACCTTGGTAATCATTGAATTGGGTTACAATTGTAAATTCAGTCATATTTAAATGAGATTTCAAGCAATTTAAAATTTTGATGGCGGGCAAAATTACCTGCATGTTCCTCCATGTTTGCCCGCAACCATTATTTGTTGAACTGTAGCTCATATTTATTTATTTATTAACGGACATTGTCCATGTATACAATTTATAAGGTTTAAATATTACAATAAAATAATAGTTTAAAACATTTTTTAAAAAAAGAAAGAAGCATTGACAAACATAAGGGACATCGAGACAAGATCTGGACTATTTATTTAGTGCTCGTTTAAATCGTTGTAAACTTAAACCAAAAAAGTCCAGATCTTGTCTTGAGTTAACAATACGACAAAGGCGGGTCATTGGAGAATTTAGGCCATAGTTTGTTCTATGCTGATCGATGAACAGTACTTCATTGTTTCTCAATCTACGAGTCGGAATATTGAATTTTACTTGTCCCAGTAATGATGGAACATCGATTATACCATTTAGTATGCCGAACATATATATGGAGTCAATATTAGTTCTACGTTTTTGTAGACTAGAAATATTTAACATTGACTCTATTTCAGCATAAGAATAATTATCTCTCTCTAGTCCAAGCATCCACGCTATTTTTCGAAGCAAGCGATGTTGGACTGATTCAATGTGATTTATGCGATTGACATAGAATGGAGACCGGACCACAATTCTAGGAGGCATATTCTAGAAGAGGGCGAACAGTTGAGCAATAAAGAGTTTTGATTGTACGGACATTAGTAAAATCAGAGGATATTCTGTTAATGAAGCTGTCATATGACTTTCTTGTCTAAGAACTACTTTATTGAATTATTAATTCAAGGGCAAAATTGTCGTTTGAGCATATTTTCAAAGGCTAATTAATAAAATATTCGTCTAAAAACAATTGGGCAAATTTGCCCGCCAAACTTTATTTGTTTTCATACAAGCAATTCATAGGCCTTAGGGTTATCAAAATGTGGTTGATAACTTAAGAAAAATTAATAAATCTTGATTATTTAAAGAAATGTTTCATTTAAGTACGCATGCCAATAACATTAGTCATAATTACCTAAATTACATTTTTTAATATCAGGTAGGTACACAATTTTTTCGAAATGGTAAATACTTATACCTATGTTGTGAGAAATAATAATTGTTTCAGGAATATAGTTAACTCTTAAAAGACTGTGGTAAATAATCCCTTTGCGTGCGGTGATGTAACATCGTGTTACCACTAGTAAAAGACGGAATAATTTAAATTTCAGACGTTTGAATAAAAAACAAACATGGAGAGATACTGTTTAATAATTCCTTTTTCATAATTTATGAAAATAAACATATAATTTAGTCCTGTTATAGCAACAAAAAAAAAACAAAAATATTACGCGCGTGCGTCCCACATCACTGTCATCAACCGACCAAAAACTGAATCTGTTTGACACAACACCCGCTACAGAACAGCGTCTCTGTCTTTCTTGTTATGAGTTCTATCTTCGTGCTCTCTCTTATACATATGTGTTGCTGAATTAGCGGAAATTCATCCGTCGCGTGGTAAGGATATATTTTTTTGCATTAACATCCAGCATAGTTGTACAAATTTTACTTTCTAAATCCAGTGTGAAAATATCCATTTGAAGATTACAAAAAACACGAGTTCATCATTAAAAAAAATAAGAGAGATATATCAAGTTTTGTGTCCCATGTCGACTAGTGTGACATCACAGCCACACAAGAGTTAACGAACAACTAAGAAGGTTAACGACATCAATTTTAAAAATTAATATAAATTATTTCGGAATTTAAGTCCATAGCTACGAAAGTGAAATAATATCATTTGAGGGTGGATAATAATGGAGGCTGGTTAACTCCAGATATAATGAAAATGATCTAATATAGAAACAAATTGTATACCATGTAAAAAATGATAAATGCTTCAGAAACTATTAAAAAGCAATATAAGGAATATAAAAACACACTATCAAATGAATTAAGAAAGGTAAAGAAGAATTACATTTAATTATCCACAAAATGATAATATTTTTGAAAATCTAAAATACCTAATGTGTGCAAAACCTTCATAATAGTTTTAATTTAATTAAAACTAATTATTAAAATAAGAAAGTGACAACCCTAACACATTTTTTCGTTAGGGAAAAATTGACAACCCAGAGGCTCAACTTATGCATTTCAATTTGCCCACCGTCATAATTCTTGAGTTAAGCTACTAACAGCACATAATATGAACAGGAAATAATCTGAAAACCTTTGTCTTTGCTATCGAGCAGTATATTAAAAAACACAGAGTCGTAATTGGCCCGCAAAAAAATATACGCGCACTTTGACAGGTTCTGACAAGCCACTGAGTAAAGCTAGTGACTACAGCTTCTGAGGGAAGTTAGTGACATAAATCTACTTTCGTCCTTAATGTACCAAATTTACCGAAATCAAATGGAAATATGTTTTTTTAAAGGTTGATCATAGATTAGACTTTTTGGGCAAAATATCCATTCAGGCAAAATTGGACGGTTTCGCGGTATTTTAATTATTTTTCTGTCAATGTCTTGCAGATCCGGAACTGCGCGAAAAAGACCACTGCATGTCGAAAGTGTATTAATGAATCAATGATGTCGAAACTTTTATGTGGATAAATCAGTCGGCATTGAAATTCAACCTAACGGCGTCGATGATATTCATCGGAATAAACCAATGAACCATCAACTGGCCCCAAAAATCGGTATTATCGTAAAATTCACTCGGAGAAATGTCGAGGATCAACTGAAGAGCAAAATTAAATTGAATAAAGGACTCACCACAAAATACATCGACTTTCCTGGAGACGAAAGAGAGATATTCTTCAATGATCACCTTACACCAATAAATAAACTACTTTATAAAAACTGTTGGAAAACTGGGAATAGCAAAAACTACAAATAATTACTGTTGGATCCGTGATTGCCGTATGTTTTAAAGAAAAAACTAGATGTCATATCACCGCTAATTCCCATCACTCGCGAGCAGGTTTCGCAAAATATTATGATTACGATTCTTTATTTATTAATTTCGTGTTGCGTTACGTCTTTTCAGCACTCTCTAAAATAAAATAACACACTTTAATCGCCATTACAAAAAATACGTTTAGAAACACAAATTGTTATTGTCACGATTCTGTTTCACGCAGATTTAAAACTGCATCAATGTAGCCGTGCGTGTACGTACTGGTATGTTAGGAAAAGCCGACGCGACCAAATCTTTACACTTTCATCATTAGAAAAATGAAAAAGTGTCAGTATATTTTTTAAAAATATATATTTATTTAATGCACAAAATACACAATTTTATCGTAGCAGTTATATTTTTTTATGTCCCGACTTGTTAGAAAATTCCGTGTTAAGTCGGGACTCTTCTATATATAAATCAAAAACATTTGTAAACATATTAAACAATATACAAAATAATCAAAACACTATACAAAATAATAATGAAAAAAAAAAACCAACAAAATATAAATGTCAAGAATTGGAATGCAGAAAAGTTATTTAATAATACATAGCAATATGTTATTAATAATTTATACTAACATATGACCTGTCAATGGCTGGTTTAAGTGGCCACTTTACACACTCTGTAACATTGACCATTCTGCCCATATTTGAACATCTACATTCCTTTCATCTGTTGATGTTTGTGAAGTCTCCACTGTGGAATCATCTCCCATCCACCATCAAAGATGTTACTACAGTATCTCTCTTTAAATCACGTCTGAAGAAATATCTCCCTTCTCTTCCTTAATCTCTCTTCCTTTCCTCTGTATTCCTTTTTCCCATTGAGTAATAGTATTGATTTAAGGTAATTTATGGTATATACGAATACTGCAATTATACAGTTATTTCTATTTTTATATATCTTAAGCATTTTTTTAATATTTTGTATTGAATATGTTTTGCAACTTCAATTATAAAAACAAAACTTATATTTCATTGGTTGGTTGGAAGAAACTGCCATTTGGTAATAATCTTGCCAATATACAATTAACATTATGTACAAAAAGCTAAATAAATAAAATAAATTACTATTACATAAAAGCATTTTATACTTTACGGATCTAAGCTTGGAGGTGGAGTTTTAGCAAAATGTAAACTCTCGCCTTCCACACAGAAGCCAGGCTCTTTATAGACCTGGGCTTGGAGGGCTAGAACTGTTCACGGGGACCCGTCACAATAGATCTTCACAGGTCGCAGTGATGTCAGGAGCTTGCATAGTACTGACCCCCACCTCTAAGAATTATACACTGGCTCAAACATTTGATTTCAACTCTTAATTTATACTTACTTACATCTACTACCTGCATCAAATAATTTATTGTTGGTTGTGATTTTTTACAATTAAATTTAAATGTTCATGGAAGCAGAGAGAGAGGGAAGAAAGTAGAGTAGCTATACAATGTCTTCTCCTTTTTATGAACTTTTTAGGTAATATTTTTATTTTTACTTTTTTAGAATTAAATTATTTTTCCCCTCTCCTCCTGCATTCATTAGTGTGAAATCTGTAATTGGTATTACTTTTTTTTATTGTTTTTTTTGTACCTTGTTTTATATAAAGACTGTATGATTTCATTAATAAATAAATAAATAAATACCTGACGGTACATTCATTTAGTCCTAGATCTTTTCCCGTGGTATTCCAAAGGTAGAAATGAAAGGCATAGTGTTTGTATGTATTTTAATTTCAGCATATGGATACATAATACTTGATACATTACATAAGTCAATAATAAACGTACAGTGTAGTATTCAAACATGCTTATGTTATTTATAATGTCAATCTGCCTCACATTACAAAGAACTTAATATTGTTAAGCTTAGAATCTAACGTTACCTAACTATATCTCTAGACACAATAGTTATTATACTTGGATATAATATATACTTAAGAAATCTTAAAATATTAGACAGTTAATACATATTTCTGATAGAAACTTTTTTATTGGTTAAAAAACACTTTACAAAGAGAAAATTTTATATCGACCAGAAATGACACCGTAATATTTGTCTTCTTAAACCTACCTATAGTAATTTACAATGAACTTAAATGGAATGATAAAAACGTTTAAAATTTTGACTAAAAAATCAAAATCGTTTTGTATAATACTCGAGATGTGTTGCGACTTCTGTCGGCGAAGACAATTAATATGAAATCTTGCGTCTGAATGGAACCAAAGACTAAAAAATCAATCGATAAAAAATTAAATAAACTATAGTTTTTTACACGTTAATTTAAAAAATAATTAAAGCAAAATGTCTCGTGGTTCGATTCAGATTTGATTTAACACGTTTTTAAAAGCTCTCGTAATCGAAATGATTTTTTTGAATATTTTTAAATAATTTTAAACAAATAAAAATACAGTCAAAAATTTAATAAATGCCTTCCATTGAGCCCTTGGGAAAACATTCAGAAAACTTTTAAATCAAATAATAAATAAATTAATCATTTTGATTATTTTGAGCTTAAACTGTATATGAAAAAAAGAATTACATGGATTATCATATTAAAATCTATATATTTATGTATTCATTCTCGCGATGTTAAAAACTCATTCCGTTAATTTTTAAATCTCTTGAATTTTCAATATTCTGTTCTTTTTTTAAAACACGCGCATTCGACGACGTTCCATTCTTTGTTTAAACATTTAAATCTCTATTCCACTTTTAAATACATCGATTAACATGTACATAGACAAATACTTAGATATTTTTTTTCTGTATTTATAAAACGGGTCCCGAATAAAATATTTTTTAGATAAATTTTGAAGAATCGCAACAATATTAAATTATGTTATTTTTAACAGGGATAAATATATTTTTTAATGCTTTGGAAGCAATAGAAGTATTTTTTTTAAATGGCAAATAAATTGGCATAATCCATCATTCTTCTTAAAAATTAAAAATATCTCGTCAAACATTTTGCCAACTTATTGGACATAACTTTGTTAGTTTCCTGGACATTTATCTAAGAAAACATATTATAATACAATAACTAATTGTTATATATCGTAAAACACTATGTGGCACATATAAATAATTTTCCTTCTTTTATTTTTAAGCCAGCATCCATCTTTGTTCAATTTTCACCACACAAATGCCTATATCTATCGCATTTACTCCTCGCAGTAAACCATACAAGAGTGAAAGAGATAGCGATTATACAAAATTTAGTGTTCCAAAAAATGTTGCCAGTAAAAAAAATGTAAACAGCTACCAATGAAGAAAATTTTAAAATTCAATTACGGGGTAATATTGATAAATTTTCCCTTCTCATACAAACAAAAATATTTTAGAAAGTTGTAAGCGTAAAATATATATTTTTACAAGTAAATACGTACATTACAATATTAGTAAAGGAGGGATAGTAAAATTAAACAGTATATTTTTTTGTAAAAAAATAAAAAATAGACTGCAATAATTAATAATAAAAATCAAGTTACTTAAAGTTTTTAAATATTAATAAATAGCACAACCAAGTTTTGAAAAAAAAAAACAACACAAATACTGATTTTTCAAAAAAGAAAATTATCACTTGTCAAAAAATTGAGCTAAAAAATATTTTTACATAGTAAAATTATAACTTACTGGCATTTAATATATATGTGTACATAACAATAATTCTAATATATAATATATGTGAATACTTCTTTGGCACATAAATAAATGTTTTTTTTATATGGTAAAAAATATTATATACTACTCAAACACTGGCAAGAATTTTTTTTTCAATATAATTTCTTACTCTGAAAAATAATCATTCTGTAATGGCAACATGCTAATATACTGAATTATTTTAATAACAATATTTTTTAGTTGTCATAGACATTCCAGAGTACAATTATAAGTTGTGTCATTATATGTACATTTCAGAGTACAATTAAAATTTGTGTTATACATTCTAGAGTACAATTTTAAGTTATGTCAACAAATGTACATTTTAGAGTACAAATTGAAAGTTGTGTCATTAAACATTCCGGAGTACAATTTTAAGTTGTCCATTATATGTACATTCCAGAGTACAAATTTGAAGTTGTCATTTATACATTCCTGAGTACAAATTTAAAGTTGTGTCATACATTCTGGAGTACAATTTTTAGTTGTGTCATTATACATTTAATTTGAAGTTGGTGTCACTATACCGTTCCAGAGTATGTGTCATAATACATTCCAGAGTAATATTTGAATTTGTGTCATTTATACAATCCAGAGTACAATTTTAAGTGGTGTCATTATATGTACATTCCAGAGTACAAATTTGAAGTTGTGTCACTTATACATTCTATAAAACTTTTTGATGTTGTGTCATTATACATTTCAGAGTACAATTTGCACAAAATAGTAGTATGAAACTTGAAAATAAAAAAAAACATTAAATGTTTTTGCTGCCTTCAATATTGTTTTTAAAATGTTAAGATATTTTAAAAAGAGAAGCATTCCTACTATTTAAAAATGTTCAAAAAAAAATATTATAAAAATTAATAAAAAAAAAATAATGCATGATTTCAATAAATAAAATTGAAAAAAAATATTCCGAACTTTTTATGCTAATATTTCAAATATTAGTAAAGATTTTCACACATTTGCCAAACATAGGAATACATAATTCGTCCGTACCATCAAATCGTACGCACTGACAAAATTTGAGCCGCCAAATTCTAAAACATCGAAAGCCATACTCGATTCAAGCGCACACGTTTAAGTACGAGATTAATTAAAAAAATAAACAGTACGTCAACAATGTCCGTCTTCAGGCTGTCTCGGAAACACTAATTTACGCGAATTAAAATTTTAAATCGTACGAGAATTCACGGCTAGGACAGCATTTCGCATTCGTAAAAAAGTAATTTTTATTCAATACGTGACGTATTTTTCCAAATGTTAGGCTTTGATATTCGCGGAATATTCACGTGAATTTGCGAAGATCTTTCGGTCGATTGCAAAAAACGCAGAAGTTGATCGAACCGAGTTCGCAATAAGTAATTAATATAATTCCGATTATACGCAAACGAGTCAGACACCTAATTCTGCGTTTTCTAATAAATACGTATTTTTTGCGTAATTTCAAAAAAAGCGCGACAAGCCGATTACACACCCATTAGCCATTTTTAATTCCGATCCGACAGTCGGGAGACTACAACAGTCACTATTTGAATAGTCCACGTGACATTTTAATCTATACCAGACAGATGTTAAATTTTTTTCGAGCGATCAAAATGATTCTAATTCTTTTTTGACAGTTTGACCTGTAACCAAATAGCCGACCGTCTGCGATCTATCACGATTATATTTATTTAATCTAATGACACTGATTTCATCTAAATAAAACGTAGAATATTTCTTTCTCTCGTATTCCAAATCTGGGCGACGACTAATATTTCACCATGCTGTTTTTCGCACAAATTTCACGAACACATTTTATATATTCACGCGGTTGTTTATTCACTTTGTCCAAACGACACGGTTTAAAAAAATGTGGTAAAAACGCCAACCACCGACGACCGCGTCAATTGTCGACCACTGACCACCATTTTTCATCCATCTTTTTTTATTCCCTTTGAACCTCTACAAAATTTTTCTTTTTACCCCTGGAGTAATAACCGTACACCGATTGTGGAGTGCGTGGATCTTTTGCGCATGAAGGCTTGTGTTCCAGAGAAAATCGTGGTTACAAAACATGTTTAAGTAAATTTATCACGTTGCTCTTCTCTGGATTCGAAGAAGAATTCGTGCGTTCAGATGCATTAATTACGCAGATCGAGTTAGAAAGGCGGGGTAAAGAGTTCTTCGGCGATTGGATGATGATGGACAGGTGGTCGGAAGCGTATAAGAGAGGAGACATCCCTTCAGCAAGATCAGATTCAATTGCTGGTTTATTAGAACATATTTTTTTGCGGTGTTTTTCCAAAGGTTGGCCGTAGCGGAATGGATGAGTATATTTCATAAGTTATTCCAGTCTGAAACCACGGTGCCAGAGAGGTTCTTGTCCCCTCTTGCGGGGGGCATTTGTAGTGGCCATTTAAGATATTGAATCTGCAGCAAGTCTTTAGAGGATAGATCTTTGAGTGATGACCCTGCCGACGCGTGCTCGGGTCGAGTTGATACACCTCTTGCAGAGGGAAGTCAAAATGAAGCATATCTCTTCCAATGATTTCAGCTTGGGGAGGATAGAGTTTCCAGTGATGAGTCAACAAATGGGTACTCGAGTTAAGTTGACACATATTAAAAGGGGCAGTCACAGTGACTATTTGGGATCTTGTATGTCTCCGAGTCCCTTCTCTGGGATATTAAATTCTCTGCCAAATACCCTCTCTTCCAATGACTAGACCAATTCTTTAGAGGATAAACCGCCCAGCGATGACCCTGCAAATGCGTGCTCGGGTTGAGTTGACGCATCTCTTGCAGAGGGCAGTCGAAACGAAGCCTCGTTTCTTCCAACGATTTTAGTGGGACGAGGGGCAGTCGCAGTGACTTGTATATCTTGTATGTCTCTTATCTCTTATCTTCCGACGATTTTAGTCCCAGGGTGAAGATGGCACTTCTCCTCTACCCTGGTGACCATCAGTGGTGTGGGTAGGCGTGCAGAGAGCGCTGGAGGGGGGTGTGGCGGCCGCCGGAGACGCCGCAGCTGATGCAGCACCAGTGCACGGCCTTGAGGGGAGGGTAACACCACAGGCACGGGACGAGGATGCTGAGCAGCGCGAGACCCAACCACCTAAAGAAGAAGTAATTAGAAAGTTACATTTAAATTTAATTTTTTTTATTCACATTGTGATATATATTAAGCATTGTTTTAAAATTACCTTCTAGTGCAACCCTCTTCGTTGGAGTTACAGGCACAGGGGTGGGTGGCGAACTCTCCTTCAGCATCCGACATACAGTGGTACAGCATGCACTGGAACATTCCAAGTAAAAAATAAATAAAACAACTTTGTTTTAAACCATTAATTTTTATTTTCCACTGACCGGTTTTAAAGCAAACAAGCTTCTTCGTCAATTTTTTATTTATAAGTTTGCGTTTTTGTTTTTGATTTAATATTTTATCAATTAAATTCTCATTACATCCATTATTATTAGCAATCCGTTTTATTGTACTAAGTTCTTTTTTTGAATTAGTATCATCTAGTAGTATTTAGTGAACATGATAAAAATAAAAAAGGAATCAATTCATTAGTTACGTAAACCTTGACGAAGAAGCTTGTTTGCTTTGAAACCAGTCGGAGGAAAATAAAAATTAGTGATTAAAAACAAAGTTTATTTTATTTATTTTATTAAAAATAAAGTTGTTTATTATTTATTTTACTATGATGGATAACCACAAAGTTGGTGCTCCAAATGTTATAAATTTGATGAAATAAAAAATACCTGAGCGCACTGAATTCCCGTGGCAGCGTTAATGCAGGACTTGAAGCAGTCCGGAGCATATTGACAGCTGCCGGGCTTGTTGCTGCTCTCTATGTACCACTCTTGGCAGTGCCTGCGAAAATTTATTTATTTGACACTTTATATACATATACATATACAATATACATACATATTACAGGGCGGGCATATTGCCTTAAGGCAATTTCTTCCTACCTACCCAAACCGTTCAGTTAGAGAAAATTATAAATACATGGACATATTGAATCTTACAATTTTATACAAAAGTTAAAAGCAAAGATTAACAAAATAAAAATATATTTTTTAAAATTAACACTATACTATGAAGAGAGGAGAGGGGATGGGAAGGAAAGAAGAAGTAAAAAGGAACAATTTAAATATTTAGATAGTGACATTTCAATCTTGACTTAAATGTAAATAAAGAAGGGGCGTCTCTAACATTAGTGGGTAGATTATTCCACAATTGAGCGGCTACTACTGTGAAAGAGGAGGCAAGAAAATTAGAGCGATGACAGGGTATTAAAAGGGTTTTCTCGTTACTACTCGCTACGAAGAGATAGTCCGTGTTGTGAAAGAGGTTGGATGAGCTCTCTCAGATAAACAGGCGAAATGGGATTATTTAAAATATTTTGAAGAAGTGATAGAATGTGAATGTTTCTTCTATGCCTGATACTGAGCCAGTGTAGTTGCGTGCGATACTCGGTTATGTGGTCAAATTTGTGAAGATCAAAGATATAACAATTACAAATATTCTGCAATCGTTCTAACTTATCAAGTAATTCAGAGTTAGCATCTGGATAACATACTTTATTTTTTTATTTTCTTTTATTTAGGAAACATACAATACAGTTACAAAGTTTAATATTTTACACAGTTGGACTTAACTCTAATGGACCAGCGAAGTTCTCATATTATAAAGTAATTATATGTAAGGTTATTAATGAAAGTATAAAAAGAGAAGGAAAAAAAACATAAATGGAAGTTGTTTAAAAATTAAAATTTAAGTAAAAAAATGTTATTTTAAAGTTTGTAGTTTGTAGTGAGTATTTACAAATAGAAATAATATTAAAAATGAAGAAAATTTGTAAAAGTAATTAAAAGTTAAGAATTAAAATAAAGAATGAAAAACATGCTCAGATGTAAAAATAAAATAAAATAGTATTAACATTTTTAAAAAAAGGAAAAATATAAATATACATAAACATATTTTAAGGGATTCAAAGAAACGATGAGAAGAATCTTTAAGTGAAATATAAGACAATAAATTTAAGTCAATTTAAAAAACATTTTCAAAATTAATGACACATTATAGTAAGAGCAGCAATATATTGATTTTATATACATATGTAATATAAGTAATTAATCAGCAAAGTCAAGGAGTGGAAGAATTAAGCTCTGGACTAATGTTTGCTTAACATTAATTGGCAAGAAATTCTGTTATCTTTTGAGTGAGTGCAAACTGCCATAAAGTTTACGACTAAGTTCATCAACACGATCATGCCACCCTAAATGCTTATGAATGATAATACCTAAGTTTTTGACTGAAGTCATGAATGGAATTCCTCGAAGAATTTAAGTTCATTAAAAAATGTTTCTAATTGTTGGCAGACGAGGACCGGGAGAAATCCATCACTGACTGAACCAACTGGCCCGAGAGAAGTGTAAAAATATGAAAACATTTTCAGGCGATGCCTAGTGTGCGGGTGAAACCATTCACCCGCATCAAATAACCTACTTCCACTATCTATTAAAACAATTAGCAACGAGAAAATGTTCATAAAGGCTATAAAAAAATGGATAGTGGAGCTAGGTAGAAGTAAAATGGATTGTCTCATTCGCCCAAACCAATATTGAATCAACTGCTTCACAAGTGTACAGCTTATGTTATGTTTTTGTTCTTTCATTGTGCGTTTTGTAATACAAATAATATAGATGTACATAAATTAATTATAAACATAAATACGTAGTGTTTAAAACTGTCTGAACATTTTATTAATTATCTCTCTTATTAAGTCTTCTTTGTTTATTCTCAAATGTAGAAATATTTATAAAAAAAAGTATATTGTTAAGTATCCTCGGCACGGGTAACCCCAGTGAGGTCACATTTTTTAAATTTTTATCATAGTTTATAATGGAAAAAAATATGAATAAATAAATAAATATAATAAAATTAACCAACAATGTCAACTGAGTCTCAACACTCATTGTACCAGTGGCGAATGGTGATTTTATTTACAGGTAAGCTATAAAAAATATCATATATTTTTACCTACATAGGAGGTACATAATATAATGTAAGTAATGTACTATAAATTGATATTTTTTTGTGGTTCTGTGTGATACAACAACTCTCATCCATGAAATCAACCCCAACGATGTAACTTCGTGATATATTATATTATATAGATATATTATCCATTACTTTAATATATAATTCATTAAAAAATACCACTATGAATTCAGTCGATATTAGGTATTCAATTGAAATGTCAACTGGCCGCATTGTTCTAGTAATTACTAGTGCTAAAAATGGCCGCGTGGAGTGCTATATGTTCTGCAATATGACGCATGAAAGTAATTAGGGTCTTATGTCAAAATTACCATCTCAAAGAAAAATAGTCCTTAAGAAACAATGTTTGAAATACTGTTTTCCAATTCAAGAATCTTCAAATAATTTGTGTAATCTGCAAGTTTAATCTAGGATAAAAAACCCGCACTGGGGTTAATACATTCAAAATATAGTAGACTTATTTGTATGAAAAAATAAGCTGGAATAATCGGCTAGTTTCTTGGCTCACCGCAGGCGCTGCCGCTGGGCGCGCTTTATAAATATAAATATTTATATTAGAATAAAAATACATGGAAATGATTTAAAATAAACAGTAATTATTTATTTGTTTTTCTTTAAATAAAGTTACAGTAAAACATTATTATGGTTTGTCAAATATAATGGTAAGCTGTGCATAATCGCTTCTATAAACGGTTCGCCCCCACATTGTACAAGGGATTGAAGCTGTACAATGAGTTGCCTGAAGAAATAAAAGAAATAGAAAGCATTCAAATACTTTTAATTTGTTTGAAAAAATAATATTATTATCTTGAGAAATTTTGACAAAAAATTGTAATGTTATTTTAAAAGTTTATAACTTATTCCTCACGTTTTTATGTTCCTCAATTTTACAGTTTCCCGCTTTTTACACCGAAATGTTTAGGATTAATTTTTCTTCATACATTACTATAAAAATATTCTCCTCAGTTGGCATTTTTTACATTTTTCATCACCCCTGTTTTACGTTTAAAAAAATTCAGAATTCATTTGATGTGTCAAAGAAGCCAAAATTATGTCGCAATAATGGTGCCGCGGTCCGCGCGCCACCGCGTGTGCCACGCAAATGAAGAATAAAAACAGGTAAACAACTAATAAAGGATAAATTATTGTCTTAACATAAATTCAAAGCAGGTGCAGTATAATTGACCTTTTTGTTTGAGTTCCATAATTAGTATTCTATAATATGGTCTCCTAATAATAATATTCATACAACGCAGATTGAATCGGTGCAATGTAAATTTTTTAAATCGTTAATTTTTAGAATCAGATCAAATACTTTCAAAATTAACTATTATGATCGTCTAGAGTACTTTCATATCTTTAGTTAAGAATTCAGTAGGATTTTGGCTGGTTTGATATTTTTGCACAAATTTATATCTAACTGTATAGATGCCCATAATATCCTTGCTCAGATAAACCTTAATGTACCTCGCCGTAACTTGCGTACCAATCCTGTCTTTGCTGTGGGAAATTATAAAACTAACATCGGATTCTTTTCCCCTCTGCCGAGGATCCTCAGAACAGTGAATGAAATCTCATTAAATGGTACTGTCGATGTGCTCCTACAGCAAGGGCAGGCATTCAAGAAGCAAGCGGTATTGTTACTCCTGACTCGCGATGACACACTTGCCATGTCCGCCTGGATTATGCCATATTTATACCGTTTGTTTATTATACATTTTGTAAATTTAAGTAGATTTTAAGACCGTTTAGATTAAGTTTTACTCATTAATGCCAATCTGTTAGGGCTTACTTAAGCCTGTTGATTGACTTAAAAAAAAAAGTGTCTCCTTAAATGAAAACTAAAACTAACCTTAAAGGAAGACACTTAAACAAAGCATGTTCAAAAACAAAAAAAGTCATATTGATTTGCACAAATCATGATACGCAGTTGACAAACGTTTAGGAAACATAAAGTTTTAATATCAATGGTGAATGATGAAGATGGTGTTTGTAATCCCCACCAGTACTGCGAGGAACGGAGGATTACCATACACCTAGTGTCTGATATCCCCGAGGTCGACGACGCTCAGCATCGAGCAAGTCGAAAAAGAAATAAAAAAGACTGTTTTCTTTACTAACACAGATGCCGATATATTTACCTGCACTTGAGACGGGAGTGATAACCTTCCAGAATAGGATAAGGCTTCTTGTCCCCGGTCAGTGTCGGCTCCCCGTACAATCCACCTTGTCCTCGTTTCTTTAGAGAAGATCCTAAAAGATCAATTAAACTCATAAATACATAACAAATTAAAAATAACATCAGAATTGATCAAATCCAAATAATTGTCCCTTGTTTTGGAAACTTTTATTTTATCTAATCATTTTATATCAAAAGTTATGTATGAAAACTTTTCTCCGCAATATCATCATCATCAGTTAGAGATCAGAATATTACGACGTCAGCCTTATGGTGCATAGATGTTTAAATGTAGGCAGAATGTTAAAAAGTGTGTAAAGTGGCCACTTGAACCAGCCAATAACAGGTCATAAGCCCTATGGATGCATAGACTTCCATATTACCTTCTCTTAAATGTTCTCCATTTTTGTTGTTTAATGTATGTATATTGTAACGACTATATTTCATCCTGCCCCATTTAAGTAGCGCGTGATTAAGCGCGAGTCTAAATGATATTTTGCTGTGTTAAAATTCTAGCCTGGCAATACCAGGTTAGACCGTGGATTGCTTGAAATGAAAAGATCGCCCGTGAGGAGCGGACAAAATCAAGGATGTAATCCTTTTATTATCGAGGAAGCATGGCCTTACAACATGTAAGTACTATCTAATTGAATTTGTAATCGTATTGTCATTTCAATTTGCCAGAACAAAGAATCTAATGAGGTATTTTTGTCCATAATTATAGGCTTCCTAAACACCCATTTTATTTTTAATATATTTATAATATATGATATATTACCAACTTTATGATGGATTATCATTACATCTGTCTAAATCCTGACAATTTACCTATAAAATCTAAATTATTAAATCCGAGTTTGATTCGACAACAATAAAATGGGTCGAAGTATTCTTCAGAGGAATGACGCGAACAGCGAGGGCTTGCCCCAAGATTTTAGCCAGAAGTACCTTTGAAAATTGGAACCTTCCATATCTCTGGCTATTTGATACGAGAAAAATTTGAATGTCTACAAAGAAGATTTTTTAATAATTTAACCTGGATGATTGGTGTCAAGAATCAAATATTTAATATTTATTATCATTTTTAATTTAATTTTCTAAATCATTTGACAATTTGGTCTTTTAGGTTGTATATTTAGCTAGGCAAACGCATAAAACCGTATAATATTTTTTGCTTGTAAAAATAAAATTGTAATTTCGAGAGATGCCTTTGTTATTTTGAAATTACCCGGTCTACATGTTTTAATTAGCAATTCACAGTTTACCCGGTCTACATGTTTTAATTAGCAATTCACAGTGATTATTGAGGCTCCGAAACAATTAAAAATTTTAATCCTATTTTTATCTTGAATCTTCACACATCTGGTGGAAAGGTCGGACATAAGTTCTTTATTGTACCATTTTTAATACAATTTACAAGTTTTAAGCAAATATTTTTTTTCATACTTAGCACCCATACACACGCACCCTCTCCCTCATTCATTCCCACACGCACATGTATCCTCTCCCTCATTCATTCACGCATACACACATTCACATACACATGAATACAAACGTCACACAAATACAATTACTAAACTTCTTTTCTTATATATTATGTGTCATTATATTTACAGTGGATTTTTTAAATTGGCTTTAGTATTGTTAAGATTTTTCTAATTATTTTTTTTATGTAATAGCTGTAAAAATCCCAAATAAAATAAAATAAAATAATTATTGTCCTCATTTTGGAGAGATTCTCATCTTTGCCGGTTGAGCGACACTGGTGAATGGCGTATATTTTGTGAGGAGTTTGATCTGCATTTATTTGTTTGGCTTACTTTTTGCATTGTCTTACAACAATGCACAGTGCGTAGCTGTCAACCAATAAACGCACAATTTTTTTTTATAATTAAATTTTAAATTTTTATTGTAAATCTTTGAAAAATGTTGACACGTTGAGTGTTGACATTCTTTTATTTTAAAAGAAGATCTGGACATTTTTTTTACACTCCTCACAGAAGGCCGTTACAATATCTGGGTACGTATTTTGATGGGAAGTTAAATTTATCAAGTTTATTTATCTTCAATTTTATCTACGAAGTATAATTTATTTATTTATTTTATTCACACTCTTCATCAAAATACAATTCCATGTTCACTTTGCCCAGCTAACAAGGGTACATACCCCGTTCCAAGCTAGGCAATTACATTTTTATATATTATAAAAGTTAACAAATTTATATAGAGCACAGACAAACAAAATATAAACTTATTCGGATGCACATTTTGATTCATATACATACAGACATACACATATACACACACATATATATATACACATATATACACATGTACATACACACACACGTACATACACCCATGCGCATACACATACATGCATTCATAAAAACATAGACAATTTATTTATGTGAAACTTCATGGTTGTCATCTATAAATATATTTTTTAAAAATTATTCCTTATTTTTTATATTTTATTTTTGACATCCAGTAAGATTCTCCAATCCGTGGCATGCATCAACTTTTCTGACTCCCTACGACCAATGTCATGAAAGAGCGAGGTCAACACCTTCCGTAACTTGACAACACTCCCGTCTTTCCACGATTCTGGCAAAAGGTTATGGACCTTTTCGCCTACGTAATAGTGTTGTCTCGATGCCAGAACAGTGTTGACCCCTTCACTTAGTATCAGATCCCTATTATCTTGTATTATAGTTGTGGTTGACGCTCGGGTAAATGTCTCTATTTATGTGTGTAACCACTACGGTTCTCAATATATACTGTTGAATAATATTCAGTACTCTGAATTCTTTGAAGAGCAAGTCACTTGGATAACGAAATGTTTTTTTTTAGATGACTCGGATTAAAGATTTCTGTGCAATTGCTACAGGTTCAAATTTAGTTTTGTGTTTTGATAAATCGAATATGTTCACAATTTTTTTTCTTAACACGTTCAATTACCGGTAACCAACGAAGATACTTTAAGTTTCATACAAATATACACACTTTCGTACAGAAATATCGGTATTAGTTAATACCGTCTCAGTACATACCGATGAAGATAGCCCTTCATAATACGTTTGTTTGTCTGTCACAAGAATTCCACGGAAACAGAAACTCGTAGCGATGTAAATTTGGACACGAAATTATAGATGCAATTTTTACGTGGACAGTGCTATTTTCCAGACATATTTTTCTCGGCTTTCTTCAGCACAAAAGGTGCAGATTGTAGGGATATGAATTTGAAGAGTTCAAAAAAAAATTTAAAGCGGGACAGAATATTTACCGGAATCTCTTCGCTGTAAGGCGCTTTGTGAGGGGGATCTGTCGGAAGAGACGGTGATCAAACCACTTCCCAGTGAGGGGTATACGTACTCGTGCACCTGCAAATTATATTCAACAATTAACTGTCACCCTTAATAAATTATAATTAGACACATTACAAGCGTGTAATAGATGGCATTTCTAAAAGTAAATTGCAAAAATTCTGATTAAGTAATTTTAAAATCTGCACCTGATGCGTAAGACTGATCATCTTACTCTCATGTAGCAAAAATGATGTTTTAAAATAACGTTTCTTTTTCTTCGCACCAAACAGGCCAGGAGACCCAATTAAAGTAGGGAATTACAACACAGAACACCCAGGCTATAGAAAAATCACAATGATTTTTTTTGTGTTCACACCGGGAATCGAACCCAAAACCTTATTGAAAATAATATTTCGCGTTGCCGCGACGCGCAGCGCAGATACGCTCTAGCGCAGATACGCTCTAGCGCAGATACGCTCTAGCGCAGATACGCTCTTGTGCAGATACGCTCTAGTGCTGTTTGACACTGTTAAAATTATAAAATAGAATTATAATAATTTCCAAACTGTGCCTTAATAACATGCTCAGAAACCGGTCAGTGATTAAATAAATTATAAAAGGAGTTTTGATTTTTATTTATATTATATAATGAACAACCACAAAGTAAGTTCTTTAAATATTTAAAATATTTTTTTTTTAATAATTTTCAATTTCAATTTTTTTTATTCATATATATGTACATTACAAATTGGAATATCTTAATTCATATGTATAGAAATAATTAAAATAATTAGGTAAAATTAGGTAAGGGTAGGTGCTGTCACAAGAGTAACCCGTGCAGAGCAGTGGCGTCTTTGATACCAAATTTCTAGTGAAGCTCAGATTTCAAGGATAAGTATAATATGCGTAAATGTCAAGTAGGTACCTCTAATAAATAACACAGTACGGACCATGTTTGTAGGAATCTTTAACTATTTTTATATTGGTTTCTAGTTTTTTATCTTCATAATGTGTTGATATAAAATAATAATAATATGAAATAATATAAAATACGTATTAGGTACTGGAGAATAGTTTCTAACTGAATGATTTCTTAGTGAGGCTCAGCCCCACTTGCTTCATATGCTCCTTCCTCCCTGGTCCCTGGTGCAGAAGAAACTTTATTCACTTTGATTTGAAAATACTTACGCGAATAAGGAATTAGCGGTTAATTTTACCTGCGTCAATTGAACGTAGGAGTACGTTTCAGCATTGAGGGGATCCTCTACAAACATGGGAGGTTCCTCACTGCATGACCCGGCAAGTTTTTTCTTCAGTAGAAGCTCACGAGCTGATGCAGACAGGCCTAACAGAAAAAACATAAATTAAAATTCATTTTATAAAAAAAAGTCATTTTATAACAGTATCGTAGGTTAACAAATTTTATATCGTGATTTGCTATATCCTGTTTACAAATATAATACTATTTTTTATACCCTTGTAATATCCTTTTTACAAATATAATACTATTTTTTATACCCTTGCAATATCCTTTTTACAAATATAATACTATTTTTTATACCCTTATGGTGGGGTTCGAACTGTCAGTAGGGTCGCAGTGAGTCGCACCTTGCTAGAGGGTGTGATTCTATAAAAAAAAAACCCTAGGCTTTGTTATCAAAACAAGTTTGGTACTAGATCTTTACAATACATAGGTTTCAAGGAATTTAATCAATTTCCACAAAAATTTAAAGTACCATTTCAAAATGTAGAAACAGGACGTGCGAATTGAAAAATTATTTTTTCCAGAAGTACTTTGAATAAATAATGTCAGTTTATCCAGAAAATGCATCTTGAACATATAACTTTTAATATTTTACCGTTTTTGCTTGTATATGTAATTTTTAATACTATTAAAATGTTATTTGTGATTTTTTTTATACTTTTTTAGCTTGTATTATGTATACGTAATTTTAATATGTTTTTGATATTTTTATAACCAGTATTGGGTGCGCTTTTGGGTATATTTTGTTAATTTAAAAAAACTTTTTTACTCTTGTAATTTTTAACATTTGCACTCTCGTACTAGTTCAGTTTGTATATATACATACATGTAATTTTTTAAACTTTTAAGATTTTTAAATTTTTCTTTCCTAGATTGTATAATGTATAAACCATTTTGAATTTATTTCCATAACTAGTATTATGTTTATTTTGTTATTTTTAAATATTTTTTCATACCCTTTTAATTTGTAGTGTATCATAATTTTTATTCTGCTTTTGTAAATAATGTTATAGTTTAAAATATAAAAACGTCTTTAAATAAATATTGTTATCTGCATGTCCCTAAATAAGTTTTTTTTTTAAAACTCCTTGGGAATATTATATAAAATTATGTGTAAATTTAACAAAAAAAACCTAAAAAAAACAAGAGAGTTTAAGTCTGTTGATGCATTAAAAATATTATGCATGACCTTAGTAAGAAGCCAGTTAGAATATGGGTCCTCAGTTTGGTCTCCTCATTACGTTACCCATATAAACAGTGTGGAGAAGGTCCAACACAAGTTTTTAAGATTTATAAATTTCAAATTAAACATTCCAATTGAAGAGCTTAACTATAAATGTTTAATGAAGCAGTTAAAATTAATATGTATTAGTGATAGAACGCAAATTTCAGATTTAGTGCTGCTTTTCAAATTATTCAATAATGTTCTTGACAGTCTCGAACTTTTAAATTGTGTGAATTTTTATGTGAGACAGCGTGGGACGAGACAAAATACTTCTTTTGCTGTTGATTTGCATACTTCAAACTATGCCAAATACTCACCTATTCCACGGTTCCACATGTTAGCAAACAAACATGGAAACTTGGACTTATTTAATTTATACCAATTAAAATCATTACTTTTTAACTCTTGTGTGGCTGTGATGTCACACTAGTCGACATAGGACACCAGACTTGATATATCTCTCTTATTTTTTAAAATGATGAATTCGTATTTTTTGTAATCTTCAAATGGACATTTTCACACCGGATTTGGAAAGTGAAATTTTTACAACCATGCTGGATGTTAATACAAAAAAATATTTATCCTCGCTACGCGAAAAAAGAGTGTCCGCTAATTCAGCAACACATATGTATAAGAAAGAGCACGAAGATAGAACTCATCACAAGGAAGACAGAAACGCTGTTTTATGGCAGGTGTTAGTGTGAAAGAGACAAAAACAAAACTAAGTAAAGTGTAAAATAGATTCAGATTTCAGCCGGTTGATAACAGTGATGAGAAACGCACGCGCGTAATCTGAGCGGCGTATTTATGATTATTAATTTATTTTACTATAACAGGGCTAAATTATATGTTTATTTGCACAAATAATGGAAAAGGGATTATTAAACAGTATGACTCCATGTTTTTTTTTCTTTCAATTTTTGAACTTATAATTATTCCGTCTTTTACTAGTGGTAACACGATGTTACATCACCGCGCGCAAAGGGATTATTTATCACAGTCTTTTAAGAGTTAATCACTTCTTTTTTAAATTATAAAAATGTACCAAGTGTTATACTTGTTTTACTGTTTATGCAATGAAACATCGCCTCTGTTACTTCAATACTTTTTATATTTAAACCCTTTATTTATTGTTAATTTGCTGCATACCTATGTTATAATTTCTTATTTAATTTTCCTTTATTGTTTCCTTATTCTCTGCTGATTTTATTTCATGTATCTATATTGTCTATACTGTGTTCAGGTGTTTTGTTTTATTATAATTGTTTTTCAATATTATTTTATACTTTGTTAAAGGCGTAAGCCGTCGAAATAAAATAATAAAATGCTGTGAACGCCCAGTCATATTCCACAAGCAACACTACTGACTAGTCCAACTTCTTAGCGTTCACATCGCGAACCCTGGGCAAGATCACATAGATTACACAAAAAAATTAAATCAACAAATAAATTAAATCAAAATTAAATGAAGATTAACAAAAAAGTTTTTTTAAAAAAATGCTCCGGGAGACCATAGATAACCTCCTGATGAGTTTAAAAACAAATGTTTCGTGCCAGGAATCGAACTTGGGGCCTCAAGCACGGTTGGCGAACGCGCAAACCAGCCTGAGAGCAGCCATCGAATCGAAAACGGGGGTCCAGAATTCTGGTTTTATAAAAATACAAACACAACAACAATAAAACCATCACACCATTTCTCTGTAAGGGTAGGCAGAGAAGACAGAATACCACATCCCTCTATCGTGTATATATATTGTTTTCAATGTTTAAAATATATATTTAAGAACCAAAATGCATTTACAAGCAATTCAAATAGATCAAGTCAAAGAAGGAATCGTGTGTTAGAAATACCACATTGTAAAACGAGGCTCGCACAGAGACATGCATATTTTATAGGCCCAAAATGTTTAATTCTTTTTTTACTGATAATATTTCATTGATCCCAAACTTTCAAAATTTTGCTTCTTTTAAAAAACACGCACTATCCTGGATTCAAACTAAAGACATTAACTCTTTTTTTCTATGATATATTTTGTTGCCATTTATAATAATAAGGAATATTTTTATGTTTTTTGAATATTTTTATTTCCTTTTTTTATTACTATAAAATAAAAAAGTACCTTATAATCTTTTACAGAATATTTTCTTTTCTCTTTCTTATGTTACACAAAAATATTATACCTGTCTATTTATTTTAGGAGCTAAAATTCACAAACATTTCTTGTATACCCACGAATAGGCCATGCCTTTGTGGTATTTTTTGTTTACTATTTTTACTGTTATTTTGTATTTTATTGCCATGTAATTATCCTTTATTTTTTTAATACTTTGTTTTACCTCTTATGTATATTGTAAGAAAACAAAAAAATTTCAATAAATATATATAATCTCGCTTCCTCTACATTCACACATCTTCTCATGCACGCGCGCCGATTATTCCGACTTTTGACATGTCCATCTTCAAGTACTTGTTGGATTTAGTCATGCCATGTTTTTCTCGGTCTTCCTCTATTTCTGCGTCCATCAACATTCGCATTGTAAATATTCTTAGCCGTTCTTTCGCTGTCCATTCGCTCTACATGTCCAAACCAGCGCAGAGCTCCTCTCTTGATTTTGTCGATAGTGCTTATCTCGGCCTCACATAATGTACGGATCTCTACATTTGTGCATCTATCGTACATGGCCTAAGAGATCGCATTTCGACAGCATTCAGCCACTTTCATCCCTGTTTTTCCAACTCCATACTTCGCTCCCGTACATCAAAGCCCGGACCAGGTCTCCAATATATAATCCAAAGATACGATAAATTTTTAAAATTGAAATGAGGCCCAACTGTAAGGATCATTATGGTGTATCAGTCACTTACCCGAGAGATGGAAGGGTGCGTGCGTCGTGGTGTTGGCCGTGGTGTTGGTGGTGGGGGGAGCGTGCTGGTGGCGATGTACGCTGCGAGAGGCCGTAGAGTTCTCCGAGCTGGAGCGCGAGTCCGAGGGAAGGTTCAGGCACTGGAATCAAACGCGGCAACATCGGGATCATGATCACAAATTTGCCGCACACTACACTGCTATCATCCCCCAGGATGTAATGTACATGCTTCCATTTTCCATTATGTTGTATCCCAGCTCAACACAGGGCTGTTGGCCTCGTAGAGTTAGGGATACGTTATTATTTTTGTATAAATAAATTGAGTAGGAGAAGATGATGGACTGACCAAATAAAGGTGGCTACGGGGCTAAAATTTGATGAGTCAGTACGTCGGGCTGGGGACAGACTAGAGTGGAACAGACTAATTAAAAGTGTTCAGGGTGATCACGATCCTCAGCATTGAGGGACCGACTTGGAAAAAGAATGAATAAATAAAATGTGCAGCAGCACACGCCGTCAGGAATATCCGACTCATAACGTATGTAGCTACAGCAAGAATAGTCTATTTTAGCTACTTTCACACTGTTATGTCTTATGGCATTTTAGTGTGGGATATCTGACTATATGCCGATATTTCTGCAGTTTTTGTTTTGCAGAAGAGGGCAGTGAGAGGTATTTACAACATAAATTTTTGGGATTCTTTAAGGGGGTCTCTGGTTTTTTTTTGTTGCATAAATTGTTTCTTTAATATATCTAGTTCAAACTGTCAGTAGGGTCGCAGTAAGTCACATCTTGCTGGAGGATGTGATTCTATAAAATGCTGTAAACGTCCAGTTGCATTCCACCGGCAACACTGACTAGTCCAACTCGTCAGCGTCCACGTCGCGAACCCCGGGCAATGGGATCACACTTATAAGGGTGGTGTTGGTGATCACAGCAGATAACGAGAGGATGAAAGGCGAGTTTTTGGCGCCTCAAAACCAACCAGCTAAGGGAAGGTAACCCCGACATAAAATCCACCAAAGAAGGCAACGGGAAACCACTCTGGTTATATTTTCCCAGGAATCACTACGGCGAGTACATCAATAAGCAGTCGTCCTGGCTGCAAAATGTAAAATTAGCGCAGGACAAATACATATGCTTTCGCTGTAGTGATCGCCAACGTCGTAGAAGAAGAAGAATATATCTAGAATATGTTGGTAAAGTGTTTTTTTTTTTTATTCGAAGCCATTATAAAGATACAGCAGTTAGAAGAGGCAGGTATTCGGAGCGCTGGTATGAGTTGTAACTGTACTCGAAACTTCAAACGTGTTTTTCTCAATACTATGTTTTTCGAACTTACCTCCATCATATCTTGAAAACGGCTTGACCGAATCACTTCAAATTTGTAGGGTCGACTCAACATATAGAGACGCATGGAATGATTTATTATCATTTAAAAATTTAAAATATTTCTATTTTTTTTTTAACAAAAAGTTTACAAAAAAATGGAACGTTTTCGCAAAATGATGTAACCTTGTAAGAACGTCTTTAATAATTAGGTTTATTTTAGTTTTTTTTTAGTTTTAAAGCTGATTTCATATATTTATGTTACATGTCAAGCATTAAAAAAAAAATTTTTTTGATAAATTTCATAAAAAGTAGATGTTTTTTAAAAATTCTATACAGATCTACTTTTATACATCTAGTAAATGTTATCACTGTAACTCTCCAAAAAAAGAGACTAACTCTTGTGCTTGGAGAGTGACTTACACTGTTATAATTGTTTATTTATAAGAGTTTATAGCATTTGAAATAAATGCGTACATGAGAAAAAAAATAAAAACATAGGAAATATGAAGAAAAAAACATAAAACAATAATACAGTCTTATTAATTAAAATTTAATGTCGTTTCTACATGTGTTCAAAAAGTTTCTTTAGATTTACTTTAAATTTATTTATTGATATATTATTTTTAATCGTTTTTAGTTCATTGGGAGATTATTATAATTTTTTACACCTTTGAAGACAAAGCTATTTTGACCATGACTTGTGTGGAATTTAGGAATTTTAATATTATGTTGGTATCTGAGTGACTTATTCATCTCAAATTCTTTTATTTTTTCATTGTAATAAACGTCGTTAATAATTAGGTTTATTTTTTATTTTTTTTAGTTTTAAAGCTTTATGCATTCATGTTGATTTATATGTCAAGCATTGTATTAAAAAAAATAATTAACATGCCAGGTACGAATGATTTTCGTGTGTCAATATAAATCACTCTTTAGACGTCACTACAAAGTTATGTCGTCACTTTTGCTGACAACTGTCATTCTAATCAAGCTATATTTTAAGGACTATAGGCGATAGTATTGGATTACCGTCGGCGATATATATTTATATTAACGTTTCCCATTACATAAAGGAAAAAGAATGTATTTTAAACCTCTGTAACACCCGACGAGGCATGAAAAAAACACCGTGACTTATCATAATTTTAGCCTATTTTAAAAATAAAAAATGGAAAAAGACTTGTGTTTTTAATATTTTGTTTTGGACCCATTTCTGAACTAACCTCAAATATGTTGTCGTCTTCATCTTCTTGCGGAGCTGGGTTGTGTTTTTTGTACGCGTGAAGTGACGGCCACGCCCCACCCAGACCTTAAAACAAAACAAATTGATCATCTGAAACAGGCATACTAAAATACTACAGAAGCTCAATGCTTTTCAGTTCATGGCTAACCTCTTCTTTCTCATTCTACTCTAATACTCAATTCCTCCCACTTCATCGCGGAATCATTCCATATTTTTGTTCAATCATACTAATGAATGCGGACAATTGCTGTTTTCACAAAACATTGATTTTGAGGGACCCATGATTTTAATAAATGATTGTATAGACTCATAGCAGTGGCGAACCGATATTTATTTTATAGTTAATCTACAAAAAATGTTCATTAATTTGTATAATAACGTCTGCTTAGAGGTAAAACTCATTATTTGCAATATTGAGCAAAAATGAATTGAGTGTACAAAATTCATCATCTAAATTCAATGTATGATATGTAAAAATCATTATATGCTTAAAGTGGCCGTTCAATAAAATAAAATCACACAAAATCATTAATTACATTATTTAAAAATTTTGTAAGAAGTAAAATTAATTATGATTTTTACTTGTAGTTAAAATCAATGCAGTTAAAAGTCACTAATTGACTGAATGAATTTTACTTGTCAATAGTTTAAGATGTATCTACTGCTGTATCTATCTTTCGGGTGGGGGTTAAGTGGGGACAAGCGGGGGGATATCGCTTTCTCTCAAATATCAGCGCGATAGAAAGAGAAAGCTACAGGGATGGGCCATTTAGTGAGCCATTGGCCATTCAAGAATTAATATCATTAATTGACAAACCTGTCAGGACTGACTTTTGTTAGTTAATTGAGATTTTTCAATTTTAAAGCAAAAACAATACTAAAATAAGGTAAAAATAAATAAAGATCCAAAGAAAAATATTTACCACAATTCCTAAAAAATTTTTTTTATATCATCAAAAAATAAGTAAAATATTTGAGAAAATGTAAAAATAATTCCGCAACTTTTATTATTATGTAAAAAGATGTTCATAAGAACCGCTATTTCTTGTTTTCCTTGCATTCTTGTATTATTTTAACCTTTTAATGCTCGATGTAGCATATCGTCCGCATAAACTAAAATATGAAATTAAAACAGAAAAAAAAAATTTTTTTTTTCATTATTTTTCCCAGTATTTGCACCAAAAAACATACATAAAAAATATTTTTAGCAAGAATTAGAAAAATTGGGCATTGAAGGGTTAAAATTTAAAAAAATTACAACTCTTATAAATTAATTACAAAAATATTACATCCTTATAAATTAATTACAAAAATTTCTTAGAGATACTATTTTTTTAGAACCATTAAGTTTTCATTTGTTCTTTTAGGTCTTTTTTTTGTTTCTTATACTAAAATATTTAAACTGCGTATTTTTTTATTGCGTACACGCGTTTATTGTGAAGTAAAACAGATAAAACCATGTAAACCTACGCACAGTCTATGCCTATGATTTTTTTAAAATTATTTTATACTGTTTTATGTTATTTTTGTATGCTATGTAATGTAAGAAAATTTCAGTAAATACGTTTTTAAATATCTATTTATTTTATGGGAAATTGAACAATTTGTTGAAGGAATAAATCTATGAAAAAATTCAAGTAGAATAGTTACATATTGTATACCCAATTTCCATCCTATTTATGTGGCATAGAATGCTACTTTGCAATTTCTGGTCCATTTCTCAAAAAAGAAAACATTGTCCACTTTATATCTATTCCCTAAACAATCATTACTTGTTAAAAAATGCAACGTGAACTCACCATGGAGAAATCCAGTGTATGCGCAACCAAATAGAAAGCACATTAGATAAATTAGTTCATATATAAAACTTAGCTCACACATTCATTTTATTTTTCTATAAATTACTATATTTTGCACTTTGCCAAACACATTTAGAATATTGACTAGCAGGGTTCAGTTTCGCTGCGGCTAGACATCTTCAATTAATAAAAAGGAAATATATATTTTTTAAATATTTAAAAAAATATTTTTCATTTGTTAATTTATTTTACAGAAACAAAGAGTCGACAATGATATAATAACATTAAGAAAATACAGTTTAAAGACAGACCAGCGAACTAAAAAATAAAAACCATACATATTAAACTGTGGTACAACAAAGGGGAATGAAAACCATGGTTAGTTCTATGGTTATTGGTATGAAAGAGTATGTTTTGTCTGAAGTTTTTCCTTTTATTTTATTTTAAAAGTTATGTATGAAAACATTTCTCCACAATATCATCATCATCAGTTAGAGATCAGAGTTATTAGGACGTCGGCCTTATGGTGCATAGATGTTCAAATACAGGCAGAATGGTAAATGTTAAAAAGTGTATAAAGTGGCCTCATAAACCCTGCAGATGCCTAGACTTTTCTGTTGTAATATGTTAATTCTATATTCAATGTATTTTGTCATCAATATACATTTTTTTTAAATTAAATTAGTAGTAGGTACCTATATTAAATTTTAATAAACATTTATTTAATGAGAAAACAGTCCAATTTCAATAATGCAGTTTTTGTAAAAAGAAACTCTTCAACTGTCTTCTGAACATTTTTGTAATTTGGATTTGGAAGGCTTTACAAGTAAGCCGATGATATAATTGATATGTATTTTATTATTCATCATCATCATCGCCTTTCCGCACCTAATGGTGCATAGGGCACTGGATTGGCACACCAATCGCAGTGATCATTTTTGTCACATGAAGGTAAGATGATCAGTCTCACGCTTCGGGTACCAGTTCAGGGACTATGAAATATTGTTAGTGTAACATTTTTCCTAATAATAACCCTCCTCAATAAATATTACATATTGACCATGTCGGGAATCGAACCTGAGACCTTTGGCATGGTAGGCAAACGTGCTGACCCTGAAAAATACCAGGATTTAAAAATAATTGTTAAATTAGGCATCCCCGAAACGCTTGGTAAAGAGCATTATTTTCATGTTAAACAAAATTTAAAATGAAAATAACTGCACATATAAATAGTGCAACGAGAGATTTTTCTGAAAAATATATATATTTTTTTTTTAAATATGTGTTTTTCTGTTTTTTTTTTTGTTATTGTTATATTAGTATAGAATTCGGTAGTCAGATGGCAGAAGGGACCATCTGTATTTTTGTCTATGTTTAAGTTTTCAAAAGTTTTAGTTAATATTTCAGTAAATACACTGCGTCATTTAGAATGGTAATTTATTATTGGAAAACAACACTAAAATATTTTAGTTTGTGGATTAAAGTCTTGAAATTGAGACGTATTTCAGCTCTCCTGAATATTTTTGAAAATTACAGATGCTCCCTTCTGCCATCTGACTACCGAATTACTTATGCTTTAAAAGATAAAAAATCTCCATTTAGAACAGGCTGAGCCATGTTAGATGGAGACTATCCTAAACAGAGAACACTCCGTTTTTATTTTCTATTCACTAGTTTTTTTTTATTTTTTTTTTTTTATTTTATTAGGGAAATCAACAGTTCTACATACATATTTTTAGTAAACAAACAGATATAGTGTATAAACTCAGAACTAATAACAGATTTCCACATAGTATACAAAGTTAGTAAAGAAAATATATATTACATATCAAATAAATACATACAATTTATACATATAAAAATGTTATTTTCATGTACTCAATAATCAAAGATTTTTTAAATATTAATTTTAAGAACATTAAGTTACTGTAAATTGGGCGGGATAAGGACAAAAATGCTTGAAGATTAGATTCCCTATTACTAAATATGTAGGCTTATTTTATGCAATAAATTTATGAAATACTAAAAAGAGTCAATTAAAAAGACTTACGATAATGAGATAGATCTCATTATTTTATAAAATATTTTATTATTATGCTATATGAAATATTTTTTATGCAAAAATTATTTCAAGAATCCTCCTCACAAGGAAACCTGTTCTAAGGAGGAGTGTACGTACAGCGTTCGGAGATTTATGTCAATATTGCAATATTTTAGTAACCCTGCTCACTAGCCTAACAGGCTGATTACGGGTAGGTCAAGTAGAGATGGGCTTACAGTCTGTCATTACGCAGCGGGTTGATATAACACGCCATTTGTCGCATAAATAAATATTCACCGTCCAACAGGTCCTCTATGGCGGTGCGGACGCCGCGGTCGAAGGCGCGCGCGTCGGCCGCCGTCTGGAAGGTCAGGCCGAAGCGCTTCTCATCCGTCAGCCAGTGGTGAAAGGTCGGCATCACCTTGTTGTACTGGAAGTCCTTCTTTATCGTGCACTGCAAGACCACCTGGCGCAACAAACCATACATTTATTTATTTACAATATTTTGAGTTTGTCCAAATTTTTGTAGACAAGGACTGGATTCAACTCCCCGGGGAGCTGTTTATATTAACATATTACAACAGAGAAGAAGAACATTTAAGAGAAGGTAATATAGAAGTCTAGGCATCTACAGGGCTTATGACCTGTCAATGGCTGGTTTAAGT